>NC_135327.1:964019-1059997 GCF_023851605.1 Tamandua tetradactyla
CCAAAGGCCAGTTAAATCATATGTAAATGTTGGCTTCCGTCATATTTGGACGACACTTTGTTCTTTTCATTTAGTATTTCATTTAATCTTTACTAATGCCCTATTGATAGGTATAACCATATTTTCAGAAAGGAAAACAGTTTTAAAGGCTATATAATCAAGGTTACAAGGGGCTGGGGAGCTAGGCTGCAAATACAGATATGCTTCCCAAATTCAGGCTATTCCTAATAGCCTCCGTGCCTAAAACCCAGCATTTCAGTATTAACGGCACTTAGTAGAGTGGCTTGTCCCCACATCTCCAAGACTGTGTGCTGAAGTGATGTGGACACAGTGTCCCTCTGCCATGTGGATTTATACTGTGAATTCTGGCTTCTTTCCAAAGACCTTGGGCCAGACTGAGGCTCTTGGCCGGCCCTTCCTGCTCTGTCAAGTCTGTGTCTGTTTTCAGTAGGCACAGCCTGATGTTCTAGTGCAGTACTTGTCTGATTGATAGGTAAGGGGGCCACATGTGTAATTTCAAATTTTCTGCTAGTGACATTAAAAAGGTAAAAAGAAATGGGTGTAATTAATTTTAAGAACCCCATTGTGTTTAACCCAAAACATGCAAAATATAATTTCAACACGTTACAGCCTAGTCTCATTTCGAGAGCTTTGATCACATGTGCTAGTGGCCACAGAAGTGGAAAATACAGTGATTCTGTACCTATATCAGGAGTTTTCTACTGGAGAGGGAAATGATTTTGCTCTCCAGTGTCCGTTTTGGAATGTCTGGAGAAATTTTGGAATATCTGAGAAATTGTGGAATGTCTGAGAAATTCCAGAAAACTGGGGAGGGAAGTGTTTTGGGCATCTGTTGGGAAGAGACCAGTAGTACGTGTGGGCGATCTTCCACAGTGCATAATTCAGCCCCCCGCACCACTGAATTATTCAGCACAAAATTCAGCACTGCTGATTTTGAGAAACCCTACTCTAGATGAAGGTTTTACTACCATGAATTTTTCCCCAGGTCTAGGTCTCAGCCTCTCTGGAACAAAGCTGCACTTGTGGGGCACAAAGGACAGAGCCCCATGAAAGGAGTGCTGTGTGGAAGAACAGCCTTTCTGGCCAGAAACTATTCCTCAGAGCTGCAGAGCAGGGGCAGAAGAACCAAGAAAGGAGTAGGTCCTGAGTTGCACCACCAGAAGCAGTTTTCTGCTCCCCCTGTCCTGAGTGGGTCAGATGGGGATGTTGCCACACCCAGAAGCCACCACAGCCCATGTGACAGTGGACATTGTGGACCAGATGCAGAAGGTAGTGACCTACGTTGAAAGGGTGAGTGACTACACAGGAGCCGTCACATCGCTGGAGGGCTTATGAGAGTGTGATCTGAAGGGAGGACAGACCCAGCCAGAGCTTAGGAAATCCTGCCTCCACCCCTCCTTCAAAGGCCTTCCATTTTCTTCATTCTTCCCTCACTCTTTCTAGATTCGCAGGTGTTATAACACCATGTCAGTCCCATGTTGCATTTGGAGTTGTCTAAGGTTCCCTCTATCCTGAACATATAGAATTTAAAAATGATAGTACAGGTATGGGGTTTTATTTCTGACTCTTAAAAGCTTAATAAAATATTGGGCCTCAAATAAGTGGCTTTTCCAGGATCACCTAGGACAGTGCTAGGAGTAGAGCACAGAGGTGTTCAGTTTGTCTCATTAAGTCACCAGAAGAGTCTTATCAGAACTGCCTCTTGTGGAACAGCAGGATTAAGACATTTTCTCTTATTAAACATCCCTTTTTTTCAGAATTTCCTGATTTGAGATATATATAATATTAATGAAATATTAATCCTCTTTTACTATTTTGTGAATTGATTAGAGGGAACATAAATTGTTCATAAGTCAGTAGGAAAAAAGTTTAATTCACCTAGTAAAAATCTGGGTTTAAGCCTAGGTGATCCTCTAAGAGATGTACAAATTCAGGTGGTAAAAGGTGTTGTGGTAAGATTTTTAGGCAGGCAGATAAGGAGCTCACCAGATCTCTCATGACTCCATTCCTCTTTTTCTACCTCAGCTTATCCATTGCAGTTCTCTACATTCTTCCAAGAGGGGCAGAAAATAGACACGTCTCAGGTGAGTTGTTTCTTAACACATTGTTTATGGTGGGCTTTATAGATATTTAGGGATCCGCACATTAAAATGGAAAAGTAGAATTAAAGATAGATAAGAATCATTTAGGGGGCATATAGACAAGCAGAACAGCAGGGAGAGTCAGCATGCAGGAAAATTCAGGTCCTCTGGTGTTATAGATTTCCAAAGTGGAGGTGAGAGTTTATTTCTGACCTTTCTGAAAGCCGCAGAAGAAATTCAGGCAGATAATATTTATTTAAAGACTTGAAATGATAGAGAAAATAAACCAAACTTCATAGAAACAAAACACACTGAAATCTGGAAAAACTTCCTGATGTTTTTTATGCAGGTGACAGGGCAGATGTTTTCAGTAAGAAAGTTGAGAAAACCATCCTTGGACAACTGAATTGCATTGGTGCCTCTGTTGTCAATTGACCAGATGGGTCTAATCTAAATTTTGCATTGTATCAGGTCCCAGTTACCAGTGTCTTGGCTGGTACTTACTGTCATTATTACTGTTGTGTTATAGTAAGACTTGAAATATGGTAGTGTAAGGCCTCCAAGTTCTACTTCTTCAAGAATGTATTGACTCTTTTAGGTCTGTTGCATTTTTCTCAGAACTTTATCATTTCCCACAGGAAACATTGCTTGGAAGTTTTTCACTGTAGAGGTGAATGAAATGTTGGATGTCTTTCATTAATTTTATTCCCAAATATTTAATCTATTTTGACACTATTATAAATGATATTTCTTCAATTTCATTTTCCAGTTTGTTTTTAGTTCATTAAATTACAATGGATTTTCAAATATTGATCTTTTATCTAGCCATTTTAATATATTCACCTATTACTTTTAGTAGCTTATTTGTAGATTCTTTTGTATTTTAGATGTGCACCATCATGTCTTTTCACATAAAAACAATTTTCCATCTCCCTTCCTTATCTATTTTATCTTTAATTTTTTTTTTAGTTTATTGCTAAGACTTCCAGTACATGTTGACAGGAAGTAGTAATAACAGACATCCTTGTCTTATACTTCACTTGAAGGGGAAAGTACTCAATATTTCACCATTAAATCTTATTTTCCTTCTCTGTATTTTTTGTACA
This sequence comes from Tamandua tetradactyla, assembly GCF_023851605.1. NCBI lineage: Eukaryota > Metazoa > Chordata > Mammalia > Pilosa > Myrmecophagidae > Tamandua > Tamandua tetradactyla. The sequence goes on from NC_135327.1 coordinate 967,228, forward strand.
TATTCTTTATTAGAATAAAGAGGTTTCCTTTCTGTTTTAAGTTTCCCAAGTATTTTTATCACATATGGGTATTAAATTTTGTCAACTGCTTTTTCTATTTCTAGTGAGACTATCATATCATTTTATTCTTTCATTCTCTTAGGGATAAATTATATTGAATGTTTTTTTAAATGTTTAATGCAGGCTTGCATTCTTGAGATAAATCCCATATGATTATGATGCAGTATTCTTTACCTGTATGTCTGGTTTCAGTTTGTTAATATGTGAATTAGTACTTTGAGTCTAAATTAATAGGGAGATATTGCTCTGTGTGAGATTCTGACATCAATGTACTGCTCTTATAAAATGAGCTTGGAAATAGTTCATTCTTTCCTGTTCTGTGGAAGAATTTGTGTTAGATTGCAGTTATGTCCTTCTTAAATGTTCATATGTTATGGAAACATATACCACTGAAGCCTGATTTTCTTTGTGATTACTTCTAATTATGTATTCAGTTCTCTAATGTACTTTTATTTTTTTTGGATGGGCAGGCACTGGGAATCAAACTCAGGTCTCTGGCATGGCAGGCAAAAATTCTGTCTCTGAGCCACCATCACACCACCCTCTGATGGATGTTCTTTTAAAGTCTGAACAATCCTATTTCTTCTGGTATCTTTTTGTATATGATACTATTATTGAGGTAATTCACATGTCACATACATACAGTTCACATATTTAATGTATACAGTTCCAGTATTTAGTAAATTCACCAATTTGTGTAATCTTTGCCATAATCAATCTTAGAATATTTTTGTCACTGAAAATGAAAAAAAATCGCTTGAAATGTTTGATTAGAAATCACTCTTCTCTCTTGAGGGGCCCCCCATTCCAGGCCTAAACAACCACTAATTTAATTCTGTGCATGGATTTGCCTATTCTGACCATTTCATATAAATGGAATCATATAATATATAGTCTTTGTATCTGGCTTCTTTCACTTGCTGTCATGCTTTCACAGTTCACCCATATTGTAACATGTGTCAGTACTTCATACATTTTATAGCCAAATAATATTCCATTACATGAATATACTACATTTAATAGTTCTAATTTTTCCACATCCTTTTTACGACTTGATATATTTTGCTTTTTTAAAAAAATTGTAGTCATCCTAGTGAGTATGTAGTGATACCACCTTTGGTTTTGATTTTCATTTCCCTTGTGATTAATGATATTGAGCATCTTTTCATGTACTTATTATCCATTTGAGTATCTTCTTTAAGGAAATATCTATTTAAGTCCTTTGCCCATATTTTAACTGGGTCATTGGCTTTTTTTGTTGAGTTATAAGAGTTCTTTATGTGTTCTCGATACTAGAACCTTATCAAATATATGATTTGCAAATACTACCTCCCATTTTGTTGGCTGTCTTCACTCTTTTGATTGTATACTCTCATACTTACACATTTGTTTAGTTTTGTTTATGTCCAGTTCATATTTCTTTTGTTGCTTATACTTTTGATGTTATTTCTATGTAATCATTGCCAAATCTAAGGTTGTGAAGATTAGTATCCAATTTCTTCCAATAATTTTATTCTTTTTCTTCCAATGTTTAGACTTTGATACATTTTGAGTTATTTTTCTATAAGAGAAGTTGTGGACTTATCCTACAATCATGTGTAAATGATAGGATTCCCATGAACCACCTTATTATTAACACCTTACATTGGTGTGGGATATTGGTTACAATTGATGATAGCACATTGTAGTAATTGAAGTGTAAACTGTAGTCCACTGTTTAATTTAGGGTTCATTGTGTGGTGTAGTTCCATGGATTTTTAAAATGTTTATTCCTTTACCATATATACCATCTAACATTTCCCTTTGAATCACATTCAGGTATATATTTCAGTGCTGTTAATTGTATTCAGAATATTTTGCTACCATCACCACCATCCATTACCAAAACATTTCCATCATTCCAGTTCATTTTTTTTTATTTTATTTTTATTTTTTTATTTTTATTAACGGAAAGAAAAAAAGAAAAAAAAAAAAGAAATTAACACAACATTTAGAAATCATACCGTTCTACATATGCACTCAGTAATTCTTAACATCATCACATAGATGCATGATCATCGTTTCTTAGTACATTTGCATCGGTTTAGAGGAACTAGCAACACAACAGAAAAAGATATAAAATGTTAATATAGAGAAAAGAAATAAAAGTAGTAATAATAGTAAAAAACAACAACAAAAAAACCCCTATAGGTCAGATGCAGCTTCATTCAGTGTTTTAACATGATTACTTTACAATTAGGTATTATTGTGCTATCCATTTTTGAGTTTTTGTATCTAGTCCTGTTGCACAGTCTGTATCCCTTCAGCTCCAATTACCCATTATCTTACCCTGTTTCTAACTCCTGCTGGACTCTGTTACCAATGACATATTTCAAGTTTATTCTCGAATGTCCGTTCACATCAGTGGGACCATACAGTATTTGTCCTTTAGTTTTTGGCTGGACTCACTCAGCATAATATTCTCTAGGTCCATCCATGTTATTACATGCTTCATAAGTTTATCTTGTCTTAAAGCTGCATAATATTCCATCGTATGTATATACCACAGTTTATTTAGCCATTCTTCTGTTGATGGACATTTTGGCTGTTTCCATCTCTTTGCAATTGTAAATAACGCTGCTATAAACATTGGTGTGCAAATGTCCGTTTGTGTCTTTGCCCTTAAGTCCTTTGAGTAGATACCTAGCAATGGTATTGCTGGGTCGTATGGCAATTCTATATTCAGCTTTTTGAGGAACCGCCAAACTGCCTTCCACAGTGGTTGCACCATTTGACATTCCCACCAGCAGTGGATAAGTGTGCCTCTTTCTCCCCATCCTCTCCAGCACTTTTCTGTTTTGTTGATAATGGCCATTCTGGTGGGTGTGAGATGATATCTCATTGTGGTTTTGATTTGCATTTCTCTAATGGCCAGGGACATTGAGCATTTCTTCATGTGCCTCTTGGCCATCCGTATTTCCTCTTCTGGTAGGTGTCTGTTCAAGTCTTTTTCCCATTTTGCAATTGGGTTGGCTGTTCATTTTAAGCCTTAACTTCTCATTCCCTATTGTATTAGTTTGCAAGCTAACACAATGTGGTGTACCAGAAATGGAATGGCTTTTTAAAAAGGGAATTTATTAAGCTGCAAATTAACAGTACTAAGTCTGTGAAAATGTCCAAATTAAGGCAAGGGTATAAAAATGTCTAAACTAAGACATCCAGGGATAGATTACCATGGATCAAAAAGGCCAGTGATGTTTGGTGTTTCACCACTGACAGCTGCTAGCTTTATCTCCAGGCTTCTTCAGTGGCTCCCTCAGGGTCCTTTTCCTTCTCCATCTCCAGAAGTCTCTGGCTGTGTGGGCTCTGTTGGTTCTGTTGGCTCTCAAGCTTTTTCCAAAATGGTCCCTTCTTAAAGGGCTCCAGTAAGTAACCCCAGCTTGAATGGGTGGAGAAATATCTCCATGGAAACCATCTAATCAGAAGTTACCACATGCAACTGGGTGGGTCACATCTCCGTGGAAACAATCAAAAGATCCCACCTAGCAATAGTAAATGAGGATTAAAGAGCATGGCTTTTCTGGGGTATACAACAGATTCAAACTGTCACACCACTCCTCACCCCTTCCTTTAGTAATATACATTCTAGATTCTGATGCTATATGTTTGTTTATTTTGATTGTTTCAAATCAGTGAAATTATGAGATATTTGCCCTTTCCATGTTTGGATTATTTCACTCAACATGATGTCTTCAAGGTTCACCCATGTTGTTGCATGTATCCGGACTTCTTTACTTTTTTATGGCTGAATAATACTTAATTGTATGTATTAATTAATTTTTTATTTATTAATTCATAAATGAATGAACACTTAGGTTGCTTCTATCCTTCACAATTTTGAGAAATGCTCTTATAAACATCATCGTGCAAATACCTGTTCAAGACCCTGCTTTCAAGCCCTTTAGGTATAGACTTAGTAATTGGATTGCTGTGTCATATGGTAATTCTGTGCTTTGCTTTCTGAAGCACTGACAAATTGTCTTGCTAAAAACTCATAGATTGCAACCAGCAATAAATGAGTGCCCTAGTTCTTATTTTCGTTTTTTTTTAAGACTTTTATTATGAAATAAACAGACCGAAAAGCAATAAATTTCAAAGTACATTTTCACAGGTAGTTATAGGACAAATTTCAAAGTATGTTATGGATCACAGTTCAGCAACTTCAGCTATTTCCTTCTAGCTGCTCTAAGACCCTGGAGACTTAAAAGAAGTATCAATATAATGATTCAGTAGTTACACTCATTTGTAAAATCCTATCTTCTCTGTTACAACTCCTCCTCCTCCTTTGATCCTTCTAAATTTTAGAGGTATTTAGGCAGTAACCATTTTAACTTCTTTATGTTGAAAAGAGTTGTCAACATAATAGGGTAGAGGGATGTAACTGGTTGATGTTTTTGGAGAGACTGGTACCTCTGCACTTCAGTGTTTATCTAGCCTAGGAACCATCAGGAGGTTTTAGGTTTCAGAAAAGAAATTGAGAGTCTGACACTTTTATTGAGTCTCAGATAGAGCCCTGGGTATTCTCTTAGAGTTTATAGGAATATAATATTGTTGTTTGGGGCTTGGCTACCATGGTAATTAGCAATATCTAGCTGAAGCTTGCATAATAGTAACCTCCAGAAGAGCCTCTGAACTCTATTTAAAATCTCTTAGCCACTAAAATCTTATTTTTTTTACATTTCTTTCCCCCTTTTGGTCAGGTAGGCATTGTCAATGCATGGTGCCTGAGCAAGGCTCATCCCTGTCAGTCAGGTCCCACGGTGCCAGGTAAACTTAAATCCCTGGACCTCATATCCCATGTGGGGGGGGAGGATAAAGATTTTACTTGAAGAGTTGAGTTTATAGAGAGAGGCCACATCTGAGCAACAAAAGAGTTTCTCTGGAAGTAACTCTTAGGCATTATTATAGGTAGGCTTAGCTCCTCCATTACAGAAATAAGTTTCTTTAGAGCAAGGCTCAAGATCAAGTTGCTAATGTTTGAGAAAGTACGAGGTAGAAAAGTTTAATTGTTCCATATTTTTTATCCATTCCCTCCAGAAACTTTGCCAATACTTTTTAAGTATCTGGCCAACATACTGTGGAAGGTATCTGGATATTACATTAGGTTATATAGAATTGCAAGACCTTGTTCCTAATTCTAGACTCTATGTGTTGAGGTTTTTTAACTGAACTGACCAGACAGATTGAGTTACAGTGTATGCTAATTTCAAGATTTGGACAAATAATCCTCTCTTCCTTTGGTCTCTGTTTCATTTTACTAGCTGCTGGAATGCAATATACCAGAAACTGAGTGGCTTTTCAAAAGGGAAATTTACTAATTTGCTCATTTCTAGGTCTAAGGCATAGAAAATGTCCCAGTTAAAACAAATCTATAGAAATGTCCAATCAGAGGCATCCAGGGAAAGATCCCTTGGTTCAAGAAGGCAGATTAATTTCAGGGTTTCTCTCTCAAGTGGAAGGGCACATGGTGAGCACGGTGTCATTTGCTAGCTTCCTGTCCTAGCTTCCTGTTTCATGAAGCTTCCTGGGAGGTATTTTCCTTCTACATTTCCAAAGGTTACTGCCTGGTGAACTCTGCTTCTTGTGGCCATGTCATTCTGCTCTGCTCTCTCTGAATCTCTAGCTTCCTCCAAAATGTTTCCTCTTTTATAGGATTCCCATAAACTAATCAAGACCCACAAAAATGGGTAGAGATGTGTCATCACCTAATGCAGCTTAATCGCCACTCTTGATTGAGTCACATCTCCAGGGAGATTGTCTAATTAGAGTTTCAAAAATATAATACTGAATAGGGATTAGAAGGAACAGTGCCTTTACAAAATGAGAGCAGGATTAAAACATGTCTTTTCTACATGGAGCTACACCCGAGAATCGCGTTTTAGGGAGAGAAAAAGTAAGAATGAACTTCAAGAGCTTGAAAAACAAATAGCATCTGTCTCTGACGAAAATAAAGAAACAGAAAAGCAAATTTATCATCAAGATGCTGCCATAGAGAATACCCAACGCCAATGTGAAAGCCTTGAAACTCAAATCAAAGCCTTACATACAGAAAATGTAAAGCTTAAATTTGACATTGGAACAACCCAAGAAGATTTTGAGGAACAAATGATAAGACATAATGCATATTATGCAAAAATAAAAGCATATAAAGATAGTTTTGGAGAAGTAGAGAGCAAATGGTCATTTATGTCTGAACTCCGGGAAAAACAAGATCTTGTTAAAAAACTAAAGATGATGAAAGAGGAACTTATGCAAGATCTCCAAAATCCAGAAGGAAACCGAATAGAACAAGTACAGGAAGACATTACGAAGCTAAATGATAAAATTTTAACTGTAAAAGAATCTATCACTGAAAAAGCTTGTTTTCTTGAGGAAGAAAAAAAGTTACATGAAAAATTAAGAAAAGAAATAGAGGTACAACATAAGAGATATGATGCAATTCTTAAGCGTTTGCGTTGTCAGGTGAGCAAGCTTCAGTCAAATAGAAGACAGTGGCAATGGAACATTGAACGACTTGAAAAAACTGCAGCTGAACTAAGAAAATGCATTGAAATGAAAGAATAACATTGTCATAGGGCAAAGGGGAGCACAGACTCTGCCAACTCAATTATGGGACAGAATGTTGAGAAATTCCTTTGGATTCTTAGCAACCAGGGTCCACTATCAGAATCCTGTCTGGATGAGGGATATATTTGCTCTTTTTCAAAATCAGAATCTGTTTATTAAAATTCTTCTGAACCCTACTACTAATAGCAGTAGATAGACAATCAGAATGCTTACTGGAGAATAGTGAAAGGCGACATGCATGTTTTGAGTATGCACAATATTTTGTACTCAGGAGTGCCTATTTATAACTTTGTCACATTCACCACCATATGGAGTAAAACTTTTAGAAGAAAAGGATAAATTGATTTTTCTGTGATTTAAATTGTCAATATATTAAAAATTTCATCTATTTCAAACTTTTTATTTGAACTTATTTTTTTAGAACCACCATCACTTGAGCCCCTGAATATTGAAATTTACAAAAATGCTGTTCTTTGTTCCGTGCTTCAGATATTTAACTCACTTCTCTTTTAATCAGAAGGTATCAATAAAATTTTATTGATTATTTGAAAAACATGTCTTTTCTAGGCTGCATGTATTCTTTCAAATCAGCACAGTCTCATACAGAATACAGACAGTATCATCCTTTATCTTGTATTTTGATTACCTTGGCATCAACCTGATTAACTTCATTTTCCTGATCAGTTTTTTGGCTTCTTTAACAGTTGTTGTAGGTATCAATGCTGATTTTCAGAGTTGTAGAACTCCAACTCTGAGTCTTGGGTGTCACACAGGTACCAGAGTTCAAAGGAAATACCAGGTCATGCACATATAATGCAGCATCTCAGAATTTAGATAGAACACTTAAAGCTCAGGAATAAATGTGACTGCTGTAAGAACTTACAATCTAGGCCCCAATTTTCTTAAAAGTATTTTGTCAAAGAGGCCATATACTGTTTGTCCTTTAGTTTCAGACATATTTTGCTCACCATAATGTCCTCATGGTTCACCTTGTTGCATGCCTCATGATTTCATTCCTTTCTGTAGTCACACAACAGTCCACTGTAGGTATATACCACAGTTCACCCTTCTACATTCAGTAAATGTACTGATAACATCTCTCTGTCTCCACTCAACTTTCCACCTCCTGCCCATTGTCCTGTTTTATTAGGATTGCTGTGAAAGCCTTCTCACTGGTCCTCTGCTTCCACTCTTGCTTCTTTCTAATCCGTTCTCCACCCAGCTACCTGAAGATATCTTTTACAGGGTGACTGTGTGATTGTGAGAGCCTTGAGTCCGATGCTCCTTTTATCCAGAGTATGGACAGATGAGTAAAATAATATGTTTTAAAGAAATGAATAATGGGGCGGGAAGGGGTAAAATAAATTGGGTAGATGGAAATACTAGTTGTCAGTGAGAGGGAAAGGTTAGGGTATGGGATGTACAAGTTTTTCTTTTTATATCTTTTTCTGGAGTGATGCAAATGTTCTGAAAAATGATCATGGTGTTAAATACACACTATGTGATACTATTGGGAGCCATTGATTGTACACCATGTATGGAATATATGTGCATGAAGATTCGTCAATAAAATATTTAAATAAAAACAAACCACAGTGTGATATCATCTGACACCCACTAGAATGGCCATTAGTAAAAAAGCAGAAAACTGCTGCAACCAGCATGGCTCAGTGTGGGGACTGAAGGGAGATGATAGGCAATTAAGAAAGAAAGATGAGAGACAAAGATACAGTTAAAGCTGGGGGCAGGTGGAACTCTGAGCTCTGATGGAGACTGAAAGACCCCAAGAGGTTCATCACTGTTATTTTATAGGGCTGCAAGGTAAAGAAAGTAACAAAAGTGTAACTAAAGAATGGGAAAGGAGGAAGCAGGACTGAACCATCTGCTTTCCTGTGCTGGGATGAGTCAAAAGTTACACATGTTTCTCAAGGCCTTCTTCAGCCCCACACTCAAGCATCTTTGCAATGCTTTAGTCTTTCCAGGACATCAAGTGCCTATTTCCACAGAGACAGCATTGCTCTATCTCTGCAGTGAACATGTGGTCTCTGCCTCATCCATGCCCAACAGTTTACAACCATTTTCAATGCCTTCATATCTTTCTCTCTTCCACTTCTGCAATTCCCATTATATGTATGTTGGTTTCCAAGAGGTCTTTAAGACTCTGTTCATTGCTTCTCACATTGATTATTCTCAGTTTGCCTTTATACAAGTTTCCTTATTTTTCCTGATTTCTGCTCATATTCGCTGTTGTGTCCCTTTAGGGAATATTTCATTTTGGTTATTATATTTTTCCTTTCTATAGTTTCAGGTTTCTTTCTTTTCTTTTTACTTTTTCTTTTCAAATAATCTCAAAATTAGAGGACAGCTACAGAAACAGTACAAACACCTTACAGAGAAGTCCAGCAAACCCCTTCCGCACCGCAGACACCCAGACAGATCCACAAATGTTAGCATTTTATCACCTGTGCCACATCAGTCTCTGTCACCTATCATCTATCCATCCATCCATCCATCCATCCATCCATCCATCCATCCATCCATCCATCCATCTATCTATCTATCTATCTATGTTTCTGAACATCTAAGTGCAGGTTGCAAACATGCTACTACTTGGACACATAAGACCTCCATGTACATTTCCTTTGAACAAGGATATTCACTTATGTGATCACTTTAAGCTCAGTTGTGAAGTTCAAGAAATTCAACATTGATATGAAGCTTATAGTATACACTCAAATTTTCTCTGATGTCCCAATAATATCCTTTTGAGCCTTTTCTCCTCTATACTTAGATCCCATCCAATATCATGTATGGCATTTAATTGTCATTATCTCTTTGATTCCTCCTTTCTCTTTCTTTTTTTAAATTGTGAAACATGTACAGCATGAATCTCCCCATCCTTCCCAAGCTTAGCAGTCAGTGGGAGTAATACATTCACAGTGTTGCAGGACCCTCATCACCATCCAGTTATAAAACTGTCCTGTACCCAAGCAGACACCCTACACTCACTCTGCATTCACTCCTCAATCTTGGTAATGTGCACTCTGTTTCTTGTCTCCGCATTTTGCATATTCTCTGATATTTTCTTTGTGGCTACCTAGTGACTTAAATTTAACATCCTAAATCTGTAAAAGTCTTGTGTTTGTATTTACTTTATTATTTTCTTTACCGGAAATCTTCAATTAATCATGTGTGGCTTCACTCAATTTTCTAGTGTCCTTTTCTTACAATGTACAGACCTCCCTTTAGTAATTCTTGTAGAGTTGGTCTAGTAGTAATAAAATCTTCACCTTTTCCATATCTAGGGATGTCGTAACCCCTCATTTGTCTGTGTATATGTGTGTGTGCTGTATGGTGGGGGTCCCATTTCATTCTTTTTCCATGTGAGTATCCCACTGCTGCAGCATCATTTCTTTAAATTTTTCTTGGTTGCTTTTGCTTGTTTGTTTGGGGAAGTGCATGGTCCAGAAAATGAACCCGGGTCTCCCGCAAGGAAAGTGAGAATTCTGCCACTGAACTACCCTCACGTATCCAATAATTCCTTGTGTTTGAAAGATAATTTTGTCAGTTATAGATTTCTTTGTTGGAAATTTTTTTGGTTATGATTTTTGAAATATGTCCTCCCACTGCCCTCTTGCATCCATGCCTTCTGATAAAATATCAGCTCGTAATCTTCTTGAGGCTCCCCTGTATGTGGCATGTTGCTTCTGTCTTTTGGCTTTCTGAATTCTCTCTTTATATTTGTAAGTCAACATTTTCATTGTAATGTTGTGCAGTTTCGGTTTATTTATGTTTATCCTGGTTGAAGTTCATTGAGCATCTTGGATGTATATATTCATTAAATCTCAGAAGTTTTCAACCATTACTTCTCTTTAAAGTCTTCATCTGGAATACCCAGGTCTGATCTCCTCATTGATGGTTTCCAATCTTCTCCTTTGACTTGACCATAACTTCTTGTTTCTTTGTATTTTAAAAAATCTTTTGTTGTAACTTGGACATTTTGGTTTATTTTAAGCTGTTATTGCTGGGATTTAGACCCTGAACATATATTCCTTACGTTTGTATCTAGCTAGTTTTATGTCAGAAGTTTCATTGAATGCCAGGAGCTAAGAAAGAAAGGAAAAATAAAAATCCCCCTCCTAATCTTTGCAGATTGATCTGTTTGGGTGCTCTCCATTAGAGTTTATCCATACAGAGTGTTTAGAGAATAACTCCAAGCCAAAGCATAGGGACCTCCTAGGTCCTTTCTGCATGGGTGTCTGGTCTGGGGCATGCATATTTGACCCTAGGAATTCTCCTTTTACAGGATAGCAGTGTCCTCTGTTCTATAGGAAACAGATTCTTCAGTCCCAGGCACTGCTCTGTATGTCCAAGCCAGCAGTATCTTTCCCTAAGAGGCAACATCTGACTGCCTCCCAGAATGTTCTGTAGGAGCTTTCTGTGCCACTCTCTGTGCATAGGATAGGTCCCGTGACAGAAATCCCTCAGGCCGCCAACAGACAGATGAGGCCAGACATACGTGCTGCCTGTATGAGCACAAGGGTTACTCCGTTCCTTCTGAAACGAGGAGCAGGGATCCACACTGGGGAGTGCAGGTCTCTTGCATGATGGGCCAGTAAGGAAGGGAAAGGGACCAGCCAGGGCACCACAAGTAGTCTTTCTTGATTTGGCAGAAATGCTATTACTGCAGTCCTTTAACTTTTTTTTGGAGTTTTGAGACCCACATTTCTGCAAGTTCTTACTAGTTGTTCAAAGCTTCTTTGGGGAGTCAGCCCTGAAACCTTTTCACTCTGCCATTTGGATCAAGTGAGAGCCCAGTGAGCTGGTTCTTTTTCAGAATCTCCTTATTGAACCTCTTATTTAGTGACACATTGTCTTCATACTTTCCTTTATTTCTCATTTTTGTTTACTAGATTCTAAAACAAATGGCAGACAATTAATGGGCTCAACAATAATAATATATTGACTTGTGATTTCACAAGTTAGAATGCTTGCTTCTTCCAAGGATTGGTCTCAGTTGGAGCTAATGAACTCTGCAAGTGAAGCACTATAGCAGCCATAGATAATACATAAAGGAGTGAACGTGTCTGTGTTCCAGTACAATTTTACTTACAAAACAGGTGACAGGCCAGATTTTTCCTTTATATTGTAGTTTGCTAACCCCTGTTCTCTGTCCTTATTAATTATTTTAGTCTACATTTTACATGAATTAGAGAGTTGTATTAAAATCACAAAGAACTGTGGATTTGTCTACTTTATTTATGTCAACTTCTGTTTATATATTTGGGAAAGTTACATGCAAATTTAACTTTGCTTTATCTTGTTGAAGGGAACATTTTATCATTATAAACTGTTCCTCTTTATTTTTCATAATTCTTTCTTACTTTAAAACCTACTGTTTTGATAATAATGTAACCCACATCAACTTTCTTTTCATTAGTGTTCACATGGTATATCATTTTATGTCCTTTTTTTTTCAGTCTACAGATAACTTTCTATATGAAATATTTTATTTGTTGTGATTTTAATGTAACCAGACAGCCCTTCTTTGAATTGGATTGTATGGTCCAAGGATTGGCACATTTTTTCTGTAAAGAGTCAGATAGTAAATATTTTCAGCTTGAAGAGTCATACAGTCTCTGATGGGACAGTTCAGCTCTGCTCTTTTGTAAATGATTGGGCATCACCCTGTTCCAATAAAACTTTATTTGTATTAAAATAGTGGCAAGCTGGAATTAGCCCATGGGCCCATACAGAGGTTCCTGACCCCTGACCTAGAGTATGCCAGAGGAAATCTGTTGGGATGTGGAATGAAGATTGTAGGAAGTTTGTTTATATTTTATATGAGCTAGAAAAATAAGAGTTAAAAAACATAGCTTTTCTAATATATTTATTGACAATACATGTACATAACTCATAAATACATCCAAGTGAATTATATGGTAAAAGCATTTTTTGTAATTGAGTTCCTACAGAGTGTAAGATAAAATTAAGTCCAGAATAGGCATCCCTTACAATCATTTTCTTTATGCTGTTTAGAGTAAATAGTATAAGAATAGATTTCTTGTATATTTTCTATAAAACCTAAGTATGACCTTCAGATTGAACAGAGCTGTCTTGTTACAGAAAGTGTCATTCAAGAACATCACTGTGGAGTTAACCCAGGAGGAGTGGCAGCTCCTGGGACCTGCCCAGAGGACCCTGTACAGAGATGTGATGCTAGAGAACTACAGCCACCTTGTCTTAGTGGGTGAGCATGTTTGCATGACTTACCTGTATACCTCTCTATAGAAGATATTTCCTTTAAATTTTGCCTTTACACCTGTATACTTTATTTAGAGTTTATGTTAAATATTTAGTTAAATATTTAGTCTTTTCTTTCAGGAGTCTAAAGTAACTGAACATTCTTAGGACTGGAGTGTTTGAAAGCAATGGGAAGTTTACATGAGACCTTCACGTTGCTGCCTTGGAAGCTTTGTCTTCTTCCACTTTTGGAAACCAAAAGGCTCATTTAGCTGACCTAAGTTCTCAGTTGTTCCCATTTCAAACCAGAGGTGGTTTTGAAGTTGAAACAAAGAAAAGGGCCGTGGTTGTTAGAGGAACAATTCTCAAACTAGAGTTACCCAGGTAGGTTACTGAGCAGTGCCAGACAGAATCCTGCAGATGGAAGGAGACTTCAGAAAGTTAACTCTGAAGTGAACACCTTTATTTTCCAGAATTATTTTTAGAAGGCCAAAAGATACAAAAAGCACCAAAAGAATAGGCTTGGCTATGTTAAAATTAAGAACTTTGTTCATATAAGATATCATTAAATAGGTGAAAAGAAAAGCCACAGAGTGGCAGAATGGGTTCAAGTAACCTAGAAAGGATAAGCATCCTAAAATTATAAAGAACTTCTGTAAGTGAATGTGTGAAAAAGGTAGGCAACCCAATTAAAAATGAGCAAAAGAGTATGAACTGGAACTTTCAGTGAAATCTGAATGGCCTTGAATACATGTTCAGTCTCATTAATTTTGAGGTAAATGTGAAATAAAACAGGGAGCTACCCAAGAGATGAGATTAACGAATCCCTCAATACCAAGTGCTGGTGAGAGGTAGAATATGGGAGACCCTCATGCAGTGATGGTGGAAATATAAACTGGTAGAGCCACTTGAAGTCAGGATGACATTAGCAGGTTAAAATGAAGTTATGCATAGGTTATTAGGAGGTAGAAATAGGGTAGAGATTGGGTAATTGGGGCTGAAGGGATACAGATTGTGCAACAGGATTGGTGTTAAAATTCAGAATGGATAGCACAATGCTACCTGATTGTAGCACAATAATATAAGTACACTGAATGAAGCTGAATGTGAGAATGATAGAGGGAGAAGGGCTGGGGTCACATATGAAAGCAGGAGAAAATGTAGATGATAAAGTCTGAGATGGTATAATTTAGGAATGCCTAGAGTGTACAATAATAGTGACTAAATGTAAAAATTAAAAAAATGTTTTTGCATGAGGAAGAACAAAGGAATGTCAGTATTGAGGGTGTTGAAAATAGATAGTCATTCATATTTTAGAACTTCAACTTCTGTGTGAGACTAAAAGGAGAAATGTTTATTTGGCGCAAAGTTTATATTTTGACTAGTGTACTTCCTAATTTGACTTGTATGGTCAGTTTAATTGAACACCATAAGTACAAGGAACCTTGAATAGGGCATGAGATTTTGTTGGTTTGTCCAGGTTAGTGTGATGCCCCGATAAATCCCAGAGTGATATGAACAGTGAATAAAGAAGTATTCACAAAGACCCCTTGGAATGGATGAAATGGTGAGAAAGGGGGAAAATTCAACTTCCCCATTTGAAAAATTCCTGATATTCTCACAAGCAGTGGGGACAACCAAATCAATAGGCCAAGACTTTGATCTTAGGGTTTGCCCCAAAGAAACTTATCCCTGAAAGAATAGGCTAAGCCTAGTTAAAATAGGTCTAAGGGTCACCCCCAGCGAAACCCTTTTGTTGCTCAGATGTGGCCTCTCTCTAAGTCAACATGGCAATAGAACTCACTGCCCTCCCCCCACTACTTGGTATGTGAGTCCCAGGGATATAAACCTTCCTGGCAACATGAGACAGAAATCCTGGGATGGGCTGGGACTTGGCATCAAAGAATTTAGGAAACCTTTGTGACTAAAAGGGGGAATAGAGAAATGAGACAAAATAAAGTGTCACTGGCTGAGAGATTTCAAACAGAGTCAAGAGGTTATCCTGGAGGTTATTCTTACACATTATATAGATAGCCCCTTTTTAGTTTATGATGATTAGAGGAAAGGTACTTAAACTGTAGATCTGTGTTCCAGTAGCCATGTTTCTTGAAGATAATTGTATAATGATATAGCTTTTGCAATGTGACTGTGTGATTGTGAAAACCTTGTGTCTGATGCTCCTTTTATCTAGGGTATGGACAGATGAGTAAAAAATATGGATGAAAAATAAACAAATAATAGGGGGAACAAAGGTTAAAGTAAATTCAGTAAATTGAAATACTAATGGTCAGAGAGAGAAGTAAGGGGTGTGGCATTTGTGAGTTTTTTCTTTTTACTTCTTTCGCTGGAGTGATGCAAATTTTCAAAAAAATGATCATGGTAATGAATACACAACCATATGATGATACTGTGAGCCATTGATTGTACACCATGTATGGAATGTTTGTATGTCAAGAATGTATGTTTTTTGTGTACATGTAAAAACAGGAAAATAAAAACAAAAAAATCTTACCAAAATTGACACAGAAGAATTAAAATATCTGAATGCCCTAAACAATAATTTTTAAAAGTTATGCATACCATATAGTCAATCAATGCTTTTCCTAACTGTATAATCTGGAAAAAGTCATGATTATACCCTCTAGGATGCATAAAATAATACTTAGGGCATTATTTTTTATAATTGCCAAACATTGGTTTATTAACAGTAGATGGGAGAAACAGTGATATTCTTTATGGAATATTAGGCAGCTACAGAAAAACTTGTTAAATGTTTAGAAACATACTAAGCAAAAGAAACCAAAAGAATATGCCTATATGGTTACATTTATGTAAAGGTCAGAAACAGGCACAATTCAACTGCATTTTTAGAAATTCATATGTTAGTCATGAAATATAAGGAAAAGCAAAGATCAAATGACATGAATATTAAGGAGTGGTGAAATTTCAGCATAAAGAAGTTGTGATCAGGCAAAAACAGTAAATACAAGTTTTTACAGAGCCAATCATGTTCTATTTCTTGACTTAGTTTATAATACTATATTAAAAATTATTTAGCACTTGTAATGCCATATTCCATAAAAGAGTTTTATGCAGATGTGTATTATGTTTCACACCTAATAAAGACATAAGAGATGGACCAAAAGTGACAGATGATATTTGAAACACATATAACCGAAATAGGCAGGCATTTAGAATGCATAAATAGTTCAAACTTTCCTTAATTTTCCTATGATAAGGACTTCATGATAACCCATTTAAAGTTGCACTCCTCACATCCAGTACTTCATGTCTTCCCTCCTCCACTTTATTTTTCTCCAAACCCATTCTCACCATCTAATGTAACATAAATTGCTGATATATCTATATACATATATCATATATATCATATATGATATAAATATATCATAAATAAATAAATATATATATATATATTTACCCCCCAATGGGCAGGTACCAGGAAGCGAACCCGAGTCTCTGGCATGGCAGGTGAGAACTCTGCCACTGAGCTGCCATTGCCACCCTGCTTATATGTATATTATTGTGTCTCTATGTCCTCTCATATAAGGCCTTTGAGGATAAGTATTTCTCTCTATTTTCATTAATGTTTCATCCCCATTGTACTTGAAAATATGCTCATCATACATTCAGAAATCAGCAAATAGTTTTTGAAGTTGAACATCATACAAGTTATTTCATAAAGTAAATAACTAAAATGGAAAATGGGCAAAAAACAGATCAGACATTTTTCAAAGGTAAAGTTCAAGTACCTACCATGCATATTCATTACCTTATTAGTGATCTGGCAGGTGTAATTTCGTATCATGAATTGTGAATTTATATACCCAACAAGTTGTCAAAGAGTAAGAAGGCTGACTCTACCCAGAGAGTGATAGTTTGGTGTAATGTCATAACAGGAATTTCACAAGGCAAACCGCAGTATAAATTGGCACAGTACCCTGGAGAAGGAGGTGGGCATTACACTTAAAGTGAATATATTCATTCTGTATCCAGCAGTTCCACTCCCTAGCTTACATACTCTAGAAAAATCCTACTGTATATGTTCACCAGGAAAAAGGATGTCCAGCTCAACAATATTTGTAAGAAAAAAACTATAAATGATCTGAAATACTCCTACAGGGTGGGTTAAAAATCAGTCATATTTCCATATAGTATTATTGAATTCGCCTTTTGAAAAACCATTCCGTTTCTGGTGTATTGCATTCCTGCAGCTGGCAAACCAGAACCGATGTTGGTACCAGAGAGTGGGGTGCTGCTGCTGCAGTTTGCAAACACCAAAGATGTTGGAATGGCTTTTGAAATGGATGAGGGAAGGATGTGGACTAATTGTGAGAACCTTGACAGAGGAGGCCTCGAATGCTTTGAAGAAACTGTTGGTAGAAATGTGGCCTCTGAAGATACCTCTGATGAGGCCGTAGACAGAATAGAGGCATGTGCGATTGCAAACTCGAAGAAAGGCAATCCTTGTTTCCCTACCGCATTTAGTCGGGTGGAATGGACGAGTGGCTTTGTCTGGAAGGTAGACTTCAAATGCCATGAACTTGGATATTTCACATGAGAGATCTCCCCATGAAATGTCGAAAGTGCAGCCTGGTTTCTCCTGACATTATCGTCCGATGTGACCGGGGAGAGATAAGCTGAGGCCTGAACTCTTGGGTAGCAAGAAACCAGAAGTTGATGTTCTGGGAAAGTATGGGCTTCCCGGAAGGGAGACGCCAGAGAATAGTGCACCCTGTGAGGACGGAAGCAGTCAGTGTTTTCGGAGAAAGCCAGGATCGGACCTGGAGTTCTCCAGGGAGGGTTTGTGGAAATGCCGTCTGTCTGATGGGCATGATCCAAGGCTACTGCCTTGAAAGCCAACGAGAGGGCTGTGGGACCGGTAGAAAGAGAGTCACTGCCAGTGTGGACCGTGGGGTTCAGAGAAGGGACAGCATGGAAGAAAACTGACTTGAGAGGCAAGAGCTTGGAGGCTGAGTTCTGAAGTCAAGAAGCCTCAGGCCAGGAGAGCGGACCCACCCAAGCCCGTGGAGAAGGGTGAGTTTGCCCCAAAGGCCGAGGATGGGCCTTCCTCCTGGTGGCAGTGGAAGCGTCATTCCGCCTCCAGGCCTTGCAGAGAGTGGAGCACATTCCCTGGGGTTTGGGGAGAGCCTGGCTGCCACCACATGGTGGGGTGAGCATGTGCCGCAGAGATGGCACAGAGCCTGGGTGCCGCCCCCGTGCTGGGAGAGGGTGGTGCCAAGAAAAAGGTGTTCTCCCCAGTGTCCCAGAAGGTTCCCTTTGTCGAGAGGCAGACCTGTGCAGAGGCCTTTGTTCCGGGTGGGCCTGCTGCTTTCAGGAGCCCCGAGGACCAATGACTGTCAGACTGGAACATCCGATGGACTCTGTCCTGCAGATTTTCGAATCTGCTTGGGTCCTGTGTCCCCTGTGTTCCCTCCACCCTATCGGACAGCACATGTGTATCCCAGGACTGTTCCTCCTTCGTCTGTTGGCAGCAAATGACTTGTCTTGGGTTCTTAGAGGTCCCAAGGCAGAGGGTAATTTTGCCGTTCAGAGACCGTGCCATAACGAACTTTGGAAGGACTTTGTTCATTTCTCACTTTGTATGTCATGTCTGTTGTTAGTGAAGTGCTCTGAGGTTCCCTGAGACTGTTCTGGAATGAATGTGTTATGCACAGGGGAGAAACAGGTCCTTTTTAGGGTCCAAACGGTGGAATGTGCTGATTTGAAGGGACGCATGTCCCCTAGACAAGCTGTGTTCTAATTTCAATCCCATTTCCAAAAGGCAGAATAATCCCCATCCTATACTGTATGTTTCAGACCGGAGTCAGATCCTCTCCCTGCAGGTGTGATTTAATCAAGCGTTTTTGCTTAGCTCGATTAGGTGGCGACATGACTCCAGTCATTTCAGTGGACTTAAAACAGTTAAAAGAGACAAAGAAGGATACTGTCTACTAATAAAAAGAACAATTAAACAAGAAAACATAACAATCATAAATATTTACGCACTGAATCAGAATGCTCCAAAATACGTGAGGAATACACTACAAATACTGAAAAGGGAAATAGACACATCTACCATAATATTTGGAGACTTCAATTCCCCACTCTCATCAATGGACAGAACATCTAGACAGAGGATCAATAAAGAAACAGAGAATTTGAATATTACAATAAATGAGCTAGACTTAACAGACATTTATAGGACATTACACCCCACAACAGCAGGATACACCTTTTTCTCAAGTGCTCATGGATCATTCTCAAAGATAGACCATATTCTGGGTCGCAAAGCAAGTCTCAACAAATTTAAAAAGATTGAAATCATACACAACACTTTCTCAGATCATAAAGGAATAAAGTGGAAATCAATAATAGGCAGAGTGCCAGAAAATTCACAAATACGTGGAGGCTCAACAACACACTCTTAAACAACCAGTGGGTCAAGGAAGAAATTACAAGAGAAATTAGTAAATATCTCGAGGCAAATGAAAATGAAAACACAACATATCAAAACCTATGGGACGCAGCAAAAGCAGTGCTAAGAGGGAAATTTATTGCCCTAAATGCCTATATCAAAAAAGAAGAAAGAGCAAAAATTCGGGAATTAACTGTCCACTTGGAAGAACTGGAGAAAGAACAGCAAACTAACCCCAAAGCAAGCAAAAGGAAAGAAATAACAAAGATTAGAGCAGAAATAAATGAAATTGAGAACATGAAAACAATAGAGAATATCAGTAAGACCAGAAGTTGGTTCTATGAGAAAATCAACAAGATTGATGGGCCCTTAGCAACATTGACAAAAAGAAGAAGAGAGAGGATGCAAATAAATAGGATCAGAAATGGAAGAGGAGACATAACCACTGACCTCACAGAAATAAAGGAGGTAATAACAGAATACTATGAACAACTCTATGCTAATAAATACAACAATGTAGATGAAATGGACAAGTTCCTAGAAAGGCATGAACAACCAACTTTGACTCAAGAAGAAATAGATGACCTCACAAACAAATCAAGAGTAAAGAAATTGAATCAGTCATTCAAAAGCTTCCCAAAAAGAAAAGTCCAGGACCAGATGGCTTCACATGTGAATTCTACCAAACATTTCAGAAAGAATTAGTGCCAACCCTGCTCAAACTCTTCAAAAAAATTGAAGTGGAGGGAAAGCTACCTAATTCATTCTATGAAGCCAACATCACCCTCATACCAAAACCAGGCAAAGATATTACAAAAAAAGAAAACTACAGACCAATCTCTCTAATGAATATAGATGCAAAAATCCTCAACAAAATTCTAGCAAATCGAATCCAGCAACACATTAAAAGAATTATACATCATGACCAAGTAGGATTCATCCCAGGTATGCAAGGATGGTTCAACATAAGAAAATCAATTAATGTAATACACCATATCAACAAGTCAGAGCAGAAAAATCACATGATCATCTCAATTGATGCAGAGGAGGCATTTGACAAGATTCAACATCCTTTCCTGTTGAAAACACTTCAAAGGATAGGAATACAAGGGAACCTCCTTAAAATGATAGAGGGAATATATGAAAAACCCACAGCTAATATCATCCTCAATGGGGAAAAATTGAAAACTTTCCCCCTAAGATCAGGAACAAGACAAGGATGTCCATTATCACCACTGTTATTCAACATCGTGTTGGAGGTTCTAGCCAGAGCAATTAGACAAGAAAAAGAAATACAAGGCATCAAAATTGGAAAGGAAGAAGTAAAACTATCACTGTTTGCAGATGATATGATACTATACGTCGAAAACCCTGAAAAATCCACAGCAAAACTACTAGAGCTAATAAATGAGTACAGCAAAGTAGCAGGTTACAAGATCAACATTCAAAAATCTGTAGTGTTTCTATACACTAGCAATGAACAAGCTGAGGGGGAAATCAAGAAACGGATTCCATTTACAATTGCAACTAAAAGAATAAAATACTTAGGAATAAATTTAACTAAAGAGACAAAAGACCTATACAAAGAAAACTACAAAAAACTGTTAAAAGAAATCACAGAAGACCTAAATAGATGGAAGGGCATACCGTGTTCATGGATTGGAAGATTAAATATAGTTAAGATGTCAATTCTACCTAAATTGATTTACAGATTCAACGCAATACCAATCAAAATCCCAACAACTTATTTTACAGAAATAGAAAAACCAGTAAGCAAATTTATCTGGAAGGGCAGGGTGCCCTGAATTGCTAAAAGTATCTTGAGGGAAAAAAACAAAGCTGGAGGTCTCACGCTGCCTGACTTTAAGGCATATTATGAAGCCACAGTGGTCAAAACAGCATGGTACTGGCATAAAGATGATATATCGACCAATGGAATCGAATAGAGTGCTCAGATATAGACCCTCTCATCTATGGACATTTGATCTTTGATAAGGCAGTCAAGCCAACTCACCTGGGACAGAACAGTCTCTTCAATAAATGGTGCCTAGAGAACTGGATATCCATATACAAAAGAGTGAAAGAGGACCCATATCTCACACCCTATACAAAAGTTAACTCAAAATGGATCAAAGATCTAAACATTAGGTCTAAGACCATAAAACAGTTAGAGGAAAATGTAGGGAGATATCTTATGAATCTTACAATTGGAGGCGGTTTTATGGACCTTAAACCTAAAGCAAGAGCACTGAAGAAAGAAATAAATAAATGGGAGCTCCTCAAAATTAAACACTTTTGTGCATCAAAGAACTTCATCAAGAAAGTAGAAAGACAGCCTACACAATGGGAGACAATATTTGGAAACGACATATCAGATAAAGTTCTAGTATCCAGAATTTATAAAGAGATTGTTCAACTCAACAACAAAAAGACAGCCAACCCAATTGCAAAATGGGAAAAAGACTTGAACAGACACCTATCAGAAGAGGAAATACAAATGGCCAAAAGGCACATGAAGAGATGCTCAATGTCCCTGGCCATTAGAGAAATGCAAATCAAAACCACAATGAGATATCATCTCACACCCACCAGAATGGCCATTATCAACAAAACAGAAAATGACAAGTGCTGGAGAGGATGCGGAGAAAGAGGCACACTTATCCACTGTTGGTGGGAATGTCAAATGGTGCAACCACTGTGGAAGGCAGTTTGGCGGTTCCTCAAAAAGCTGAATATAGAATTGCCATACGACCCAGCAATACCATTGCTAGGTGTCTACTCAGAGGACTTAAGGGCAAAGACACAAACGGGCATTTGCACACCAATGTTTATAGCAGCATTATTTACAATTGCAAAGAGAAGGAAACAGCCAAAATGTCCATCAACAGACGAGTGGCTAAACAAACTGTGGTATATACATACGATGGAATATTATGCAGCTTTAAGACAGAATAAACTTATGAAGCATGTAATAACATGGATGGACCTAGAGAACATTATGCTGAGTGAGACTAGCCAAAAACTAAAGGACAAATACTGTATGGTCCCACTGATGTGAACCGACATTCGAGAATAAACTTGGAATATGTTATTGGTAACAGAGACCATCAGGAGATAGAAATAGGGTAAGATAATGGGTAATTGGAGCTGAAGGGATACAGACTGTGCAACAAGACTGGATACAAAAACTCAGAAATGGACAGCACAGTACTACCTAATTGTAATGTAATTAGGTTAAAACACTGAATGAAGCTGCATCTGAGGTATAGTTTTTTTTTCTTCTTCTTTTTTTTTTCTTTTTAAATTATTTTCTCTCTATTATCGTTTTATTTCTTTTTCTGTTGTCTTTCTATTTCTATTTCTAAATCGATGCAAATGTACTAAGAAACGATGAATATGCATCTATGTGATGATGATATTAAGAATTACTGATTTTATATGTAGAATGGAATGATTTCTAAATGTTGTGTTAGTTGATTTTTTTAATTAATAAAAAAAAGAAACACAAATAAACTCGAAAGGTCAACATGGTAAATCAAGCGGTATAATTTTTTAAATGGTTATTAATCTGTTATTCATGTGATAGGTGGTGGAATTGTTGAACCAGTAAGTCTTTAATATCTGTGCACTTTGCATCACTGTAAGCCAGCTGACTTCTTACAGCAAAATGTCATAGTGTAAGAAACAGACACAGCCCCATTTGTATTTAGATAATTTTTATTCAAAATCTTTTCCTTCTCAGATAATCACATATTTCAAAACAAAGATGAGATGTTAAAAAACAAAATTACAAAATGTTATGTTTATTGCTGAATTTGTGAGTGTCAAAATCTCATAAACAATAACTTCTTTCTCCTCTCTAATTAACATTAGAGAGACTATGACATAGAACAGTAAACGCAAGGATAAGAGGAAATTGTGAAGTCCTGAAAGTTTATTTCCTGTTCAATTTTTTGGCCCCACATCTGCCCAGCCTGCTATATATGTTCTTTTCTATTGTGAGATATAACATATATACAAAAAAGCAGTATATTTCCAAGTACATTTTAACAAGTAGTTATAGAACTGATTTTAACGTTTGGTATGGGTTACAGTTCCATGATTTTTCATTCTTTCTTCTAGCTGCTCCAAGACACTGGAGACCAGCAGACAAACATATAATGACTCAGCAGTCATGTTTATTTGTTAAGCCCTATCTTCTCTATTATAATCCTCCTTCTCTTTAAATAACATGTACATAGAAGCAATACATTTCAAAGTACATCACAACAATGAGTTGTAGAGCAGATTTCAGAGTTTGGTATGGGTTAAAATTCCACAATTTTAGGGTTTTTTTTTTTGCTGCTCTAAGGTACTGTAAACTAAAAGAAATATCTGTAAAATGATTCAGCACTCATACTCATATGTCAAATCCGACCTTCTCTGTATAACTCCACCATCACCTTTGATCTCTAGGGGTATTTGGGCTATTGTCATTCTACCTTTTTCATGTTGGAAGGGCTGTCAATAATATTGGATGGGGGAACGAAGTAGTGGATGTTCTGGAAATGCTGGCCCCTCCGAATTTCAGGACTTATCTGGTCCAGGGATCCATCTGGAGTTTGTAGGTTTCTGTAAAGTTACACCAGTGCATGGAACTTTTGTAGAATTTTATGTAATGCCCTAGGTGTTCTTTTAGTTTGGCAGGAATGGTTTTGGTTGGGATTTGTCAAGTTATGATAGGTAGCAACATCTAACTGAAGCATGCATGAGAGTGACCTCCACAGTAACCTCTCAACTCTATTTGAACTCTCAGCCAGCAGTCTATTCTTTACTCAGAGCCTTTGCACTTGTTTTTCCATCTTCCTGGAACTCTCAGTAAAGATACTTTGACTTGCTTCCTTATTTTGAAATCTCTGCTCAAATGTGACAGTAACTCCAATTTCTCTCTATTTCTTTATCCTGAATTACTTTTCTTCATAGTATTGAGAATATAAAATTTCCTCCCTTGTAGGAAAGAGATGATGATCTTTGTTCACCATAGCAATGAGTAACAATCACAAACAGTGCTAAACCTATTTAATAATTCAGTGATGGTTTCCCAACAGTACACAGACTTCTAAAGAATGCCCATCAGTGGCATTCACTCCATCCCACTTCTGAGAGTCAGCCACTCAGCAACAGTCTTATTCTGGTAAACATATTTCCATGGCATGTAAAGTCAACACGTCAGCTTCTGTGCTATTTTGAAAGGATGTATGTACCCTAGAAAAGCCATGTTTTAATCCTAATCCCATTTTATAAATAAACAACCATTTCTTCTAATCCCTATTCAGTACTGTATGCCTGAATCTGTAATTAGATCATCTCCCTGGAGATGTGACTCAATCAAGAGTGGTTGTTAAACTGGATTAGGTGGAGACATGTCTCTGCCCATTTGGGTGGGTCTTGATTAGTTTACTGGGGTCCTACAAAAGAGGAAACATTTTGGAGAATGGAGGAAATTCAGAGAGAGCAGAAAATGACATAGCCACGAGAAGCAGAGAGTACACCAGCGAGCAACTTTTGGAGGTGAAGAAGGAAAATGCCTCTTGGGGAACTTCATGAAACATGAAGCCAGGAGAGAAGCTAGCAGATGACCCCCTCTTCACCATGTGCCTTTCCAGATGAGAGAGGAACCCTGACTGTGTTCGCCATGTGCCTTCTCACTTGAGAGAGAAACCCTGAACGTCATCAGTCTTCTTGAACCAAGGTATCTTTCCCTGGATGCCTGTGATTGGATATTTCTATAAACTTGCTTTAATTGGGATATTTTCTCAGCCTTAGAACTGTAAACTAGCAACTTTTTAAATTCCCCTTTGTAAAAGTCATTCCATTTGTGGTGTTGCATTTTGGAAGCTAGCAAACTAGAACAGCTTCTAATATCCATAATTTCTAAAACTATATAAAAGATAAGCTCTCTTCTTTGTTTTTAAATTTTGTCTTACAAGCACAGTTCTCCCTTGTTTAAGCAAACAATAAATCTGGCTTACTGTTTTAGATATTGAATGATAGACACTTCATCAGTATTTATCTTCACCTGTGATTACATTTTTATATGTTCATTTATTATCTGTCTCTATTAGAATGTAAGCTCTGTGAGGACAAGTATCTCATCCCTTTTATTCACTTAGTGCTTACATCAATGCTTTGCACATAGTATGCACTCAACAAATATTTGTTGAATGAGTCTTTAAAGTAGGGAAAATGTATTCTAATATCATCTAGTACATAGTTCTGTGAAATAGAACTTCAATGAATGAATTGTTTTTGTATGTTTTTTAAGTATTTCTTGAGGACATTCTTGAGATAAACCAGAGATTACTCAGGTCTGTATGAGTCCTAGAATTTTCACAAACTCATCTCTCTCTTCAGAAATATATTAGATGAACAGATGTCACCTGCCTATTTGACATCTCCTTTGGGAAAATTTAAAGGCAATTGTCTAAAACTGAATTCTTGTTCTTTTCCCCAAGACCGGGTCCTCCTCTAATTTCCCTCTGTAAGTAAATAGGGGCACAGCCTAAAAATCTCTTTTCTCCTCCACACCCCCATTTTCATCCCAACATCAAGTAATATTTATCTTACCTACTAAAAATACCTTGAATGTGCTCACTCCTCTCCCTTTACATGACTGCCACATGAATACATGATGTCCTCATTTGTCACCTAATCTACTCTGGTAACCTGCTAACTGGCCCAGGAACATCCTTTCTGACCCTCTCACCAATCTAAACTTTCCTGGGTATCAATCAGTTAACTCTCTCCTTAGAAACTTTGACGAGAGGTATTTGCTAATAGGACAGATTCTGAAATCACTAGCATGGCCTAGAGGATCATTTCAGCTTCACCCTGCATAGTAGTCTCCCTCACTGCTGACCTCCAGTCACAATGCCCTGCCCCAGGACACATGGAATTGACATGCTCTCCCCCCCTTCACAGAACCTTTCTGAACAATAGCACCTTTGCCTAAAATATGCTTCTCTCCCCTCTTTCCCTAATTCAGTCTTTTCTATTCTTCACAGATAAACCCCCCATGACTCCCTCACTCCCAGACCAGGTCAAACACCCCTTCCTCAGCACCTCATCCATCTCCTGTGAACACTTCCCGTGTCTGAAACCTAAACTTTGCTTGTGTCATTATTGGATTAATAGTTATCTCTCCAACTAAATTCTTAGCTCTGTTGGAGAAGGGAATTTATCTATTTCTGGCCTATAAGAGGGAGTCAGTATTTATGTATTAAATGAATGGATTAAACTATGAATGGAAGGCATTTGAATCTGGCCAGGTTTCTCCTGGTACGTCTCAGAGGACACAGAGATGGAGTCTGTCCTCTGGCTGCCTCGTGGAGCCCAGGAAAGGGACACACACGATCCGCCGTCTGCTAGAGCCTCAAACTTTTCACTGAAAATCAGAGTTCCTGCTAGTCCCTCGGGGACTTAGATTTGGTGAAAAGGAGAAAAGCAGGGTACAGAAGGGATAGAAGAATAATTTCACCTTTCATGAAACAGGGGAAAGGATAGGCCCTAGTTTGTCATGGCATGTCCCTTCAGGAACAAAACCAAAGCCCGGTAGCAGGGTTTTATGTAAACGAGGTCAAATTTGCAATGGATATGATATTCAAAGAAGAGTTTTTTTCTCCAGTAGATGTAGATATTGAATAGCTCTTTCACTTAAATATCTTTTACAAATTAGAAACCATTTGTCATATAAAAATGCGGTATTTACAAATGGTATTTTCTTTTTCCCCATTCCTACCCTATTGTGAAAGTCAACTGCTGCTGTTGTGACTCCTACTACAAAAACCTTTCATTTGAGAAATACAAAGTAAAGGACAAGAAAAAGATTCACTCTGCGGTCATCTTCCGGAAGCCATGGGATGTGGTGAGGACGGGAGAAGTCGGGTCTCAGGTATAACCTTCCACACACTGTCTGATACTGTTTTGTTTGCATTTCATATTGTTACCCCAACAGAAATCCATATAAGCCATGGTGCCTGGCCTGTGAGAAGTCTTCAAAAAATGTTAGCTATTGTCCTCCATATTATTAGTTAATTAAGCATTAACCTTAAAAATGCTGTTTTCTTCCATTGGTTATAAATGACCGTACATCACATACACCTTTACTGAATTAGTTTTAGGGTGAAGGGAGGAGTTGGCTAAGCTCCCCTGAACCATCACCACAACTCTGCAAAGTATCAAAAGGGAAGGAACCATTGCTCAGAAAAGATAAGCACTGAGTTTAAGGTTGCAAAGCTGGTAAACAGTGGAGTTCAGTTCAGTGGTGGTTTTCTCACAGCAGCACTCCCTCCCTCACCCCATGACTGCCTTGCCTCCTGCACTTGGTAAAACCAGTTGCACTGTAGGAGCAGAAGGTATGACTTGGAGAAGGTTGAGTGTTGTTTTGAGGCACGGTTATTTTTTATGGATGGAGTCTAAATTGCTCTGTCCCACAGGAAGAACTTTTATGCTGACTGAAGCAATATATATTTTCTGCATGCCAAGGGTGGGGATTATCAGAAAAGGTGTAAAGTGATGTCAAAGAATACTAAAGGAAACTGAACCAGAAAATGGTGGAGAGGCACTTTTCCTTTCTATCATGTAATATAAAGCCCCATTTTCCCCAGAATCCAGAATGAAATGGATATTTGTAGGCTATTTTGGGAGCTTAACTATCATATATGTTATTTCTAGGTTTTTCCTCCCAAACAACCAATTTAGTAACAGATGCTTAGAATCCAATCTCTCTTCTAAGTGGAAGATTGCCTGGAGTTTGTCTAAGCACCTTTATATGTGAAGCTATACTGGGGAGTATTTTATAATTCTAAGGTAGAACTTGTAAGGCTATATGGAACCTTGTTTAAAACAAATTCATTCCTTCTTTCTGGAAAGGAAAGAAAAGGTATCATGATTCATGGAGAAAAAATTTTCCTTTTATGTAGGCTTTGGAAATAGGTGGATAACTAGGACATAGTAATCTGGAAGACTCAAAACATTAGGGTGGAAGGCATTCATCAATTAAATTTACTGTGTGTCCTGACTTCTGAATTTGTTTTATGGATTAAGATTTATTTTGTTTGTTTGTTCATTTTCCCTTTTTATTTGTATGCTGTATGGTGGTGTCACATTTCATTATTTTTCCATGTGAGTATCGCATTATTGCAGCACCATTTCTTGACTTTTTTGTTTGTTTTTGTTTACTTGTTTTGCTTGTTTGTTTGTATTCTTGGGAAGTGCATGGACAGGGAATTGAACACAGGTCTCCTGCATTGCAGGTGAGAATTCTACCACTGAACAATACTTGCACTCCATGTTTCCTTATTTTTAAGGTCTAGAGCTGTCCACTGTTCAGTCATAGATTCTTTTGTTGACTGAATTTTACTGCAACTAAATATAATTCCTGACATATGCCTCTGAATTTACTAAATTAGAAATCTATTTATGGACTTATTTATGTTTCTTGCATGGGATGGTATTTAAAGCACAACCGGTTTGTAAATATTAGCTTCTCTGTGGAATGCGTGTGTGCTTCTTGCCCCTAGAATGAACTGATTTTGTCTCCCTTCTCCTTCATCTTTACACATATTTATTTATCAAACATTTAACTTTTCCAAAGTAGAGTAGACATATCTCACTACAATAAGAAAACATAAAAACAAAGTCAAAAGGGACAACTTTTGAAATCATATCTTTAAAATCCAATTCTTTTGATTAGTAACCACCCTTAGTACCAGAAAAACTTCAAAGTGTTCTCTAAACATTGAATTTTCATCAGTGATGCTGAAAGTCTCGTTTGTCATCTTTCATGCTTACCCATGCAAGAACTTCAAAAGGACACAAAGAAAGAATAATAATTTCTCAATGCAACTTTGTGCTCAAGCCAATAATTGCATATTTAGCTATTATGCATTCACAACTAGATAATTATCTTGTGAAATTATGTTTTAATAAATATCATAATTAACATTTTGTTACAAAAAAAGTGAGTACTGAAACCACTCATAAATGAAATCCCGAGTCCAGCAGATTTCTAGAAAAAAATGAAAAATAATGATTAGATAGTATCAACTATAGACATCTTCAAAGGGAAAGACAATTTAAACTTGCCTTTTACTTACTGAGATATGTTCCCCATATTTTATTGTTTTTGTCATCTTGTTTGTTATAATCCAACCAGTGAGTGTTCAAAGAACATAAAATCCTACAAATCAATAAACTGTGAATATGAGCGAACTTACCAAAAGGCAACAATTAAGATCAGAAGTCTGACAGACAAGCTTTGATTATGCAGAGCAATGGTCTCTCCCAGTGCTGCTCTGCAACTTGTGATTCTTCAGTAGGAGGAAAAGAAAGTTTTAAGCTGCATGATAATTACCTGTCTGATCTGCAGAATACATGTAACTTGGGAACCTCATCTGAATCAGTGTGATAGCACCAGTCACAATTTGGATGATCAAGACTTTGCAGAATTAGATATTAGGGCATTATGGGTCAGTGCTGGGAGTTGTCATGGATGCCAGCTTTAAGGAATCAGATATATCATCACAGATCATGCCGATGGTGATTAGGTAGTTTCTGAGGAAGTACTGAAAACTATATATCAGTGGGAACTCACTGCAGGGAGTGGTATGTGTGAAGGGGTAGCCTAGACCAGAGGAGACCAAAAAGTAGATTGCACTTGTAAATTTCTTCCTTTGGAAAAGGGAGAACCCCCACCCTGGCAGTTTTCTCAGGATCTCTCACCACAAGGTAATAAAATGGTGATAGCCTTTAGAAATTAAAGACATAATTCTTCCTATCAAATTACATAAGGAGATAACTTCTCTTGAAAGATAACTTTCACTACAGGTGAGAAATTGTGTTAAAACCTGTAGTGGGAAAAGAGGGCAAGTGCTTTATAATGTTATGGTAAAAAGAAAACAAAAAAGGAAATTGATGGGAGTTGTTGGATAATCTCAGTGAATATGTTTCTCCCTCAGATATTTGAGCTAAAAAGTTAGCTTTTAATATGATTGAGGTGTTATGTAGATGAGTGTTTCTCAAATTTACAGTGCGTAGAGGAATCACCTGGGGAGCTTCTTAAAAATGCAGACTCTGAGGCATGTTTGAGGTAGGGTCTGAGAGTCTGTATTTCTAAAACCTCCCATAGTTTGCACGTGGGTCATGCTGTGTCAAAGACCAAGATTCACCATTATTAATCCTACATCCCATTAATCTCTCAAATATGGGCCTATAATAGGGAAAAGTACTTTTCCAAGAAGAAAGTATGTTTAGGGGGTATTTATAGATTGAATCATGTCTCATCAAAAAGCATATTCAAGTTTCAAGTTCTAACACTTGGTCTCATGAGAGTGAGTGTACTTGGAAATTGGGTTTTTGAAGATGTGATGAGTTAAGATGAGGCTAAAATGGATTAGGATGATCCTGAATCCCATAGGACTGGCATCCTTATCGGAAGATGGACTTTGGACTCAGGCACACACAGGTACTGAAGATGGAGGAGGCGAGATTGCAGGGATACATCAACCAGACAGGAAAGAGCAGAGATTTCCTGCAAGCACCAGAAGCTTGAAGAAGCAAGGAAGGATTCTGCCATATGGGCTTCAGATGGTCATACTCCCCCTGCCCAGCCCTGAGACCTTGATTTTCCACTCCTACATTCCAGAACTGTGAGACAATAAATTTCTGTTGTTTTAGTGCATTCAGTTTTTGGTACTTTTTTACAGCAGTTTTCAGGGGGTGGTAATAATTAGGAGATGAATTCTTACATGTAAAGGACACAGTTTTAGTGATTTTTCTATTACTTAATAAGTGATTATATAACTATTCATGTTTTAGTTTGACATGCAGATTGTGATAACTATAACTTTTACTGATGTGGTATTTTGCATGATACAGATAATTTTACTTCTTTTATTT
The DNA here is from genome assembly GCF_023851605.1 of Tamandua tetradactyla. Classification (NCBI taxonomy): domain Eukaryota; kingdom Metazoa; phylum Chordata; class Mammalia; order Pilosa; family Myrmecophagidae; genus Tamandua; species Tamandua tetradactyla. The sequence continues at coordinate 998,510 of NC_135327.1, forward strand.
ATTGATTTTTAAATTAAATCTGTGCATAATGAGAATACCATGGTAAAGCAGCTATTGTATTATTTTATAGGTGAACATGCTGAGGTTTAGAGAAATTAATTTGACAGACACATTACTTAGGACAAAGATGAACCTCAACACTTTCTTCAAACAAAAGAGGGAAATTCTAACACTTGAATAATAACTAATATTATCTACAATTAAAAATTTAAAGGGTTTGGGTGGGCCATCGTGGCTCAGCAGGCAGACTTCCTGCCTGCCATGCCAGAGACCCAGGTTCGATTTCTGGTGTCTGCCATGCAAAAAAAAAAAAAAAAAGAAATAAAATTAAAGTTTTATTTTACCCTTCCAGCTTTTTTGCATTCAAGCCTGTTTTCCTCTTCCCAGAGTATAATACTTTAATGTACAAATTTCATTTACCTCTGGTGCCTTACCATTTCTCCTTTCTTGATCAAAAGAAGGTTTCAGGTCAGGTGGCGGCGCCGCAGCCATGGAGGGAGGCGGTGGCGGCGGCTGCTCGGGTGGCTGCGCTGGGAGGCGGCGGTAAGCGGCACCCACGCCCCCGGCCCGGCCCTGGCCCCCCGGGACGGAGAGTCGAGCAGCCCCGGCTCCGGGCTACGGACTATGGGCGAGCAGCGCTGAGCACCGCGGGAAGAGCTGAGAATGAAGCGGAGAGCATCACACGGAGGAGCTGGAGAAACGTCGGCCAAGGCGAAAGCTCTGGGAAGTGGAATTTCCGGAAATAATGCCAAGAGAGCAGGACCATTTGTCCTTGGTCCCCGTTTGGGCAACTCGCCAGTGCCAAGCATTGTGCAGTGTCTGGCAAGGAAAGACGGCACGGATGACTTCTACCAGCTGAAGATCCTTACCCTCGAGGAAAGGGGGGACCAAGGAATAGACAGCCAGGAAGAAAGGCAAGGCAAGATGCTGTTACACACCGAGTACTCCCTGCTCTCCCTCCTCCACACGCAGGATGGCGCGGTGCACCACCACGGGCTCTTCCAGGACCGCACCTGTGAAATTGTTGAGGATACGGAATCCGGCCAAATGGTTAAGAAAATGAAGAAGCGCATCTGCCTCGTCCTCGACTGCCTCTGTGCACGTGACTTCAGCGACAAGACTGCGGACCTGATCAACCGGCAGCACTACGTCATCAAGGAGAAGCGGCTGAGCGAGCGGGAGACGGTGATCATCTTCTATGACGTGGTGCGGGTGGTGGAAGCCCTGCATCAGAAAAGCATTGTGCACAGGGACCTGAAGCTTGGAAACATGGTGCTCAATAAGAGGACGCACCGGATAGCCATCACCAACTTCTGCCTTGGGAAGCGCCTCGTGAGCGAGGGGGACCTGCTGAAGGACCAGAGGGGCAGCCCTGCCTACATCAGTCCCGACGTGCTGAGCGGCCGGCCGTACCCGGGCAAGCCGAGCGACATGTGGGCCCTGGGCGTGCTGCTCTTCACCGTGCTGCACGGCCAGGTCCCCTTCTACGACAGACCCGCAGGAGCTCTTCCGCAAGGTCAAGGCCGCCGAGTACACCATCCCCGAGGACGGGCGGGTTTCTGAAAACACCGTGTGTCTCATCCGGAAACGGTTGGTTCTAGACCCCCAGCAGCGCCTCGCTGCTGCCGACGTCCTAGAGGCGCTCGGTGCCATCATCGCATCTTGGCAGTCCCTGTCATCTCTGAGCGGGCCTTTGCGAGTGGTTCCTGACATCGATGACCAAACGAGCAACGCGGACAGCTCCCAGGAGGCGAAAGTGACAGAGGAGTGCTCCCAGTACGAGTTTGAGAACTACGTGCGGCAGCAGCTGCTGCTGGCTGAGGAGAAGAGCTCCATACACGAGGCCCGGAGCTGGGGGCCCAAGCGGCAGTTTGGCAGCGTGCCCCCCGTGCGACAGCTGGGCCACGACGCGCAGCCCATGAACCCCTTCGATGCCGCCATCCTGGCCCAGCGCTACCTGCAGAAATAGGACAGAGCCGCCTCCACCAAGGCACCTGCACCGTCCGCCGCCTCCTCCCGGCCCCCAGCCAGAGGCCCGGCTGTGGGGGCCCTTGGGGCCAGGCCCCATAGTGCTGAGCTCTCCCCCACGCAGGCATGGGGACAGGGACGGGGACAGCCCAGGTCACACACGGGGTCAGCAGAGGTACCACATGGCTACCTTTCGGAATGATTGCCTGATTGTTTGCTTTTTTTAATCTGAGAAGCCTAGATAACTAATCTGCTTTTAATCATGTTTTAATCTAAAAAAAAAAAAGGTTTCAAAATACAATGCAAACATTTGTTTATTCACCCACTTAAGAACCACATAGTAAGTGACTACCTACCTCATGCTAGATATTTAAGAAAATTCAGACATTTTTGTGGCAACCCCACAGAACTCCAACGATCAGGAGCATAAGTGACCAAGCTCCATGCTTGCATTTGTGCTGTGTCCGTGCTGCCCATGGTCTGTTCCCAGCCAACCACAGAGAAAGGCTATAGCTAAAGCAATTCACTCCTGAGAGACACAGGGGCTCCCTGATGTCTTTGCTGAAAACTACTTAGTGTACAAGGTACTTTGGGATATTTCTAGCTAACCCTCTTTCCTTCTGTCTTTCACTTAGAATCCGATTTAACAGTTGTGTCTTATGGTTGGCTCCATCTATATTTTCTTTCATAGGCATTACACCTAATAGAATCCTAGCATGTTTAATTGCATCTTGTTTCTTGGAGGACCTTGTCATGGTCAGGTTCATGTGTCAACTTGGCCAGGTGGTGGTACCTGTTTGTCTGGTTGGGCAAGTGCTGGCCTGTCTGTTGCAATGAAGACATGTCATAGAATTAAATCATGATCACATCAGCTGCATCCACAACTGATTCCATTTGTAATCAGCCAAGGGGAGTGTCTTCTACAATGAGTGATGCTCACTCTAATCACTGGAAGCCTTTTAAGGAGGATTCAGAAGAGACAGGCTCTCTTCCTGCTTCTGCTGGTGAGCCTCTCCTGTGGAGTTCATCCAGACCCTCCATCGGAATCATCGGCCTCACAGCCTGCCCTGCAGATTTTGGACTCTGCATCCCTGTGGTTACATGAAGCACTTTTATAAATTTTATATTTGTGAGTGTTCCCTGTTGATTCTGTTTCTCTAGAGAACCCTAACTAACACAGACCTGGACTAAAATAATCCTGCTACTAGTAAAAAAGTTACATGATATCCACAAAAGCTATGGGTAAAAAATCTCAGTTTGAGAGAGATTTGGTAAAATGCAAGGATTTTTTTCATAGCATGTTTTCATGAAGTTAATTTTATCAATAACAAATTCAATATAGATTTGAGTAATGTAGCAGAAAATTAAAATGTTAATTTTGATTGGGACCCTAAGGGAAATAGAAATCAGTTACAAAAGTAAATTTTCCTCTTGGAGAAATGTCCATGGAGATGACAAGAATGTGCATAGAGCACTCATATCCTTATCCAATAAGGGTGCAGAAAAGAGTTAGGAATGTTGCACACAATAGAAATGATCTTTTGAAGTGTGCTGATGGTTCCATCTCAATCCAAGCCCCAGGAGAAAGAGGAGCTGAAGGAAGCCCCTTAAGGGGTATTGATATGTGTTCCTTTCAGTTTTCTTTCATATTTTGTAGGCTGGTGTACAGGAGAAAGTGTCTCACTCTTCTTGCTTGATACATCTGTACTGTGAGAACCAAGTTGTATGCTGTTGGAAGTTGAAAGGAATGTAACTAAAGGAAATGTAACTACTTCTGGACCAGCCTGCACTTCTAGGATTTTTCAGTGGATATGGGATATGTAAGAGTCTTCTGTGGACTGGTTGAAGAATCCATATAAAAATAAGGGAGGACGGGCCATGGTGGCTCAGCAGGCAGAGTTCTCACCTGCCATGCTGGAGAACTGGGTTCGATTCCCAGTGCCTGCCCCTGCAAAAATAAATAAATAAATAAATAAATAAGGCAGTGTGAGGTCACCTTAAGTTATTTTCAGTAGGAATTCTCAAGAAGGCAAAGTCTCAGCATGGAAAAGCTAAAGAAGTCAAAGAGTTCGTAGGTGTTGTGTAAGGAGTAAGCTATGACCAATGCATCAAAAGAACTATAGGTCAGAGTTTCCTAGAGATAGAAAGTATTTCCAAAGAACCCATAAAAGCACTCATGAGAAAGAGTTAGCCTAAATAAAAGTCTCCTAAAGAAGAATATTATAGTTCTATATGATTATATTTATGCTAACAATTTAAATTGGTTCTCAGGGGTTAGTGATATTTACCAAATTCATATTTTCAATATGCTGAAGAGTGTTGTACATCCCAAATTACAATTGTCTTGCTGATTAACCTAGGGAACTAGTCAATCAAGAGGTACTTTCTGGCTCCACTATTTGCAAACCATTCTATCATTGCCTGAAGTAACAGGACCTCCCTTCCCAAGGCTTATATACAGGCTAGGAAAAACAGAAACAAATCCATAAAGATTCATTCAACCTGAACTGTATAGACCATAAACTCTATAATAGTTCAGAGCACAGAGAGAAGACAACCATGGGGTGAGGTAGCTACAGAGGTCATCACTGGCCTTAAAAGATGGTTTGGATATTGATCATCATACAAAGACAGCTGCCTTCTGGTACAGATGATGCAAATATAAGTCAAGTGAATAGACTAGTTTAATCATAAAAGAGGATGTGTATGGGAGAGACATGGAAGTTGTTTAAATGGTGGCTGGAAGTGATATTATGATTAACATTAACTCCCAAATTGAATTATGTGATTCCCCCCATTTGAAAATCTCTTCAGATTTATTGTCTATATAATCACAATTAAACTCCTAGTCTAGAAGGCCTTTTCTACAATCTCTATAGCTACTTATACCATCTTATGTTACATTATGCTGAATCTTAAATATTTTTGTGCTCTCATTTATGAACATAGATTACTACATGCTGTCTCTTCTGCCTAGAAGACAGACATAGCTCAAATGTGAAGCCATTTTCCTTAACTTTTAAACAAAAAAGGAAAATACTTTTTACTCTAAGAAGCTCTATTGCCTCATGTCAACATCCAGTCATTTTTTGTCTTTTCATTAATTGCTTTCTGAACTAGAGTTTAAGTTTTTCAGACCATAGACCATTTCTTTATACATACATAAAGAATACATATGTTACATATATATGTGTGTGTATGTATATATATATGCACACAAACAGGATGCAAGCACATATATATATATACACACAACACACATATACATACTACATGATTAGGGCCTAATAATGTTTGCTGAGTGAATTAAATAAAAAAAGAAAGTAAATAGAAACCATTAGCAAGAGCTCTCAGGATTTTTTCCAATCTAGTCCATTTACCTAAAAGTGGCACTTTACTTGATGGCAAATTTCAAGTGAATTTTAATTTTTATTAGAGAGGAAATTTGGCAGACGAGAACTGAGAAATTATTCCAGACATATGAGATATTGTGGAAAAACATGCAAATGAATAGGCAGAGCAGGATAAAAAGGGCAGTAGACATAACTGAAGTGAGAGAAGCAGATGGGGAGTAAGGTAAGAAAAGGTAATTAGTGTGTGAAAGGGTAGTCGGGCTAAACATTTCATTAAAAAAAAACAGTATCTTTCTTCAGCATCTAATAACACCTTATTTCAAAAGTAGTGGTGATTGGCTATGAAGCAGTGCAAAATAGAAGGAAAAGGAGTGTAAACAGAACTGTGACTTTAGTAAAACTGAATAGATCTTGCAATAAATTAGCTGATGTAGACCTTAACAAAAATTTGAAAGTTATCACTGAGTTTCAACATTAAATTATTTAAACAGTATGTAAATATTGTTTTTATTTCCTTTTCTTTTAAAGAAGGTAAAGAGTATCCCTACTTACGAATGACTTTTTAAAATCTTGTTAAAAACCAACAAAAACAAAACAAAAAGAAAACAAAACAAAACAAAAAACCCAAAGTCAAAGAAGGCATTATGGAACTTAACTCATGTTAATTTCAACCAAAAACTATATCATCGTAACAGACCTACAATATGGATACCTTTAATTAGCTGTATTTTAAATCTCCAAAAGAGTTATGTGAGACAGGATGAGAGTAAAATCAGTTTCTCAAAGAGCAAGACTGTTCTCTAAGGAAATTTACATTAGTCATAATTATCAGAATTTTCCATTAACCTTAACACCAGTTGCTCTAAGGAAAAAAAGTTACTGAATAAGAGGTATTTTCCATTACAAGTTAGGTTCTTCTAACTTGATCAGCTAGCCCAGATCAAAATTTTACACATCAATTTATATTATCAAAAGTCTACTTGAATCTCACCTTGTCTATTCTACCAAAAATGATTAACTAATTAACAAGTGTGAAATCACAGTCTGAAAAGGAAAAGAGGTGAAGACGTAATTATATTGGAAAATTTAGAATAAATCGAAGGGGTCCAGGGCGTGATGGGTTGGAAAATAAAACTATCCTTTATACTCAGTTTCTCCCTGATGGAAATAGATTCTCAAAATAAGAAATGACGTCAGGGTAAAGATCAAATGAAGGGTGTTCTCTAGGATACTTTGTTAAGATCTTAGAAAGATTTAAGAAAGATCCTAGTAGATTCTCTCAGGTAGACAATAGGGATTCTAAATATCTTAAAGGCATTGTATCACAGCCACAGAACATACCCAAAGAAAAAGGTTTTTTTTCTCAAAAAGAATTACGGGTGTACCTTCAGGACATGGATTGGCTCTTAATAGATTCACAAGTTCTTAAGAGCATTTTATGATATCACTGACAGCCACAGTTAAAAGAGACCATTCAAAATGATAAGAGAAATAGAGAACCTTAGCTTTCTATGGGTAGGCATGAATTATAAAAGCTACTCAGCTAATGATATGGGCCATTTCTTAAAAAAAAAAAAAATTCAGAGGCTAGAATCAAGAGCCTAGGGGCACAGGCAATAGTTTTAAAAGATAATGGATTAGAGAACAATTCCAAAGGAGCAGAAATGGGCCCAAATCAAGGAACATTCTCTGTCCCTATAGTAGGGGGCTTGACAGTATGTGCCCAAATGAATTTTGAAGTTGCTATGGCCTAATGACTGCTTTGCACTTTCTCTTTCTCCTATCTGTGAATGAGAGTATCTACTGTGGTTATCATGACCATATGATTTTATGTTGGGTGGTAGATGACTTGTCTTTCCTCATCACAGAATCCTGGATGAAGAGAAGGAGTCTTACATGCATTTGTACCTGATACACATCAAAAGATCACTGATGTTGAACCTAATGCCAGGATTGGATGATATTTTGGGTGTCTTGAGAAAGGGTGGTTTCCTTTTACATATGAGGAAGAGGATATGAATTACCAAGACCAGAGGGTAGATTAAGACAGGCTAGTTCAAAATTGGTAGTAATAATTTTTCCTTACTGCATGCATGCATCTTTGCAATATGATCTAGTTGTTATTCCTATGAATAAAAGTATATGGCATTTCCCTGCATCTTGATTCTGAGATTGCCTCAAGATCTGCCTTGATCAAGAGAATATGGTGCAAATAACAATGTGTGATTGTTGAGCCTTTGCCTCAAGAAATCTTCCAACTTCCCCTCTTGTCCTCTTGGAATACTGCCACTGTGAGCAAGCCCAAGTTAGCAATCTCGAGGACGAATCACCGTGAGATGAAGAGAGAGAGAGGCCCAGCCATCTCATCAATGATAGAAAAAATGGAAGTCCCAGACACATGAGTGAGGCCACGTTGCTAGGACCCAGGGAATCCTCCAACTGACTGCAAATGCACGAGTGAGCCCAGCATATACCATGGGAGGTGGAGGAACTGCTCTTCTAAGCTCAGCCTGTATTGCCAGTGCATATAATTGTAAACAAATAATTAATTTTTTTTAAGCCCTGGGCAATTTATTTAACTTTGCCAGCCTATCACTCTATTAAAAAAAAAAAACAAACAACAAAAAACCCCCTACCTTATAGGGATTATGAGTATTGAATGAGAAATTATGTGAACAATGTGAAAAACAATTTTGCAATGCCAATACATTCTAGTACTCACAAATAGTTAATGACAACAACAACAACAATAACCTCTAATGTTAAAAAACATATCCAAGATAGTGGTTTAGAGGTAGCTGTGGATAGAGAGTGGCATCTCTGAGACCAAAACTCTTTTCCCTGCATTACCCTACCTTCCACATTTGTTAGCCTTTCTATAGGGTATATGTTTAGTTGGAAAAAAATCAACCATATTTTAATATCAACAATTATTTATGTTAATAAGTTAAACTACTTTATCCATGATATCTCAGAACAGATGGAACTTATTAAAAGGCACACTTAGAGGCAATGAAAGGAAGATATTTGAAATATTAGATCCTTCCATAGTTACAAAAGGCTGCCTTAAGGATCTAGCATATTATTTGTTACTAAAATGACTCAAGAACAGGTTATATTTCTTCTATAAGGCTACTGACATATGAGCTTAGATATTTTGGCCAGATTATTTTTATGTACTTTCCTAATATTGTATGATAGTAGTCTGCTTTCTCAAATATTTTTTGCATTTTTAAAGGCTAAGGGCAACAGCTTAAGTCTTAAAATACAATCCATACATTCAGAAATTCCTCTGATGTTTTCATTTTTAAACATGCAGATGTACTATACATTACATCACTAAAGCAATATAGGATGAGAAAATTTGAAATCGGTCTTTTCTTCTTTGAGATCAGTATTCAAAACAGTTAATTTTTTTATGTGTTGTCTGTCCAATCGTGTGAAAAAAATAAATTCACTATGCTGAACTTTTTATTGCCCCCAAGAATCTATTTATTTGCTTAACTCATTTCTCCAACAAATATTTATGAAACTTTTATCAAAGTCTTTTTGTACTCTAAGCATCCTGTTATGATAAGGTAATATTTTATGGAAACAGCTAAAATCAAACTTTGACTCCAAATAAGTGAAGACTCAAATATTTCTCGGCTTTTAATTTTAGTTTTCAGCATTTTATGATGATCTCAGAATGTATGCACATATTTACCTAACATCTGATATTTATTGAAACAAAATATATGTACTCAAGATATTATTAAAAATCAATCATAAATCTACTTTGATATCTATATATTGTTTACAAATGAAATGAACTGTTGCTTGGGTTTGGATTTTATTTCAGATAGTAATAAACACTTCCTTGTAATTTTGTTTAAGTGTACAGTGATAAAGGCATATATATATATACATATATATATATAATTCAGCATTAAATATTATATATCTGCAGCATGTAATCTGTTGTTCTCTGCAAGGACAAAATTTATGGAGATAATCAGCAAAAACAAAATGTTTTTATCTATTTCCTTTCAATATAATGAAACCACAGATCAAGAGGTTTTTATATAAAGTAAAAGCATTTCTAATATTTCTAGCTAAACACACCATTTATCTGGTGTGTTATGATAATTTAGCTTTACTTTTTTCTTAACTGGTTGATTTATCCCTGACTTCTTTTCATTGAAGCTTGAACCCAAAATATATTTAAAGAGAAAAAATATATGAGATTATATTTTAAATACCATTTTATCATTTCAATTAAATATAAACTAAATCTCGAGAAAAGCAGTCTAAGGATTTTGTGACATTTTTTGGAGGAAGGGCAGCATTAATAGGGGCCATCTTTGATGTTATTTAGCACAAAAGCAAACCCAGATCTTTTTCTATTTGACATTAAAAATCTGATAATTTGCCTCCCTAAAGAAAAGCACACACAGCTTTTAGACAGACTGCACAGTAAAGAATAATAATATTTTTGTTTACTGAGTTATCAACTGGCATTTCACTGTAAGTCAATGGCCTATCATTGCTACAGCATATTAGACCTCAATCTGGCACCTACAAATGTCAAGAGTATAAAAAAATATAGGATGAAAATCAAAAGCATGTTCCAAATTCCCCCCAAAATAAAAATAAATAAATAAAAAAGGAAACAAAGTTCACCTACACATATTTGCCAAAGAGATCAGTGCAATACTCAGCTGTCAATCTAGAAAAACAATGAGGGAGCCACACTGTCAGTAGGACAGGATAATAACATTTCCAGCAGATGTTCAGGCAGGGCTCTAATGTTTACTGATCTCCCTTGGTAAGCACTTAATTTCTTTATCATATGCAGGCTTGGCAAATCGTACTTCATCAAAACTGTATTGTGAAATATTAATATGTCATATGATAACAAAACTCCATAGAATAACCTTTGTCATACTAAGAACATCCAAATTTCAAATGTCAAGATTCTGCATTTTAATACATTTTAAATAGCTCCTTGAATTGGCATAATAAATGATAACAAGGCTTATTTAAATTGGTATGTTAAAATGTTACACAAATAGATAATATTTTAATAGACATATTTGTTAAGAGGCTGTGGGATAACCATGCATTCGTATACTGAGTTGTACAGCACAACGTTTCATCAATAAGAAAGCACAGACGTTCATAAGACATAATTATATTCTTACAAAAGTTTTAATCACTAATTACAGCCAATATACGAAAACAACAAAAAATTAGCTCTCTTTGAAGCAAACTGACTACTTTGTAAAATCATGAATGGAGCAAAAATCATGGTTTGAAAATGGCAATATATAAGCTCATGGTGTTATCATTATTTTTGTCATTACAATCTGCACAAATATGTTTAGAATACTTTTTTTGCACAAATACTTTGTTATGCCCACTATGAAAGAAGATAAAATAGAGCTTCTTAAAATCCCCCATCATTATGTTTCACATGCCAAATTTAATTTGCATTTGTTTATAACTCTCCTTTTGAACCAGCATCACAAACTTCTGAATTGATAGATTAAATTCAAATTGGAGGTTGAGAAGGAAGTCGGTGTCTACATTTATTTCTGCTGGTGATCCTATTAAGGGCAACTGCTTCTAGGTTACTGAAAGAGACAACATCTCAAATCAATGCATGTCACCAACAGAGTAAAGACAGATGTCTCTGATTAATCAGAATTCAATTTTTATAAGCAAAAAACCCCAGCAAATTGAAAGCAAAAATTTTTTCCTACAATTCTTCTCTTGTGCTCATTAGCCTCCTAATATCATTTATATATAAAAAATTTAAATAGAATAACAAATATATAGCCATTAAATGCTATCTGGGACTCAGTTTTAACCAATAGATTAACCATTTAATGATGGCATCACAGTGGCTCTTAATGGACAAACTAAAAAAAGACAAATATATCATCAATATTTCATACTGGTTGTAAACTCACTGTATTCTAAAACTGAATCTACTGTGCTACATTTGTTTTACAATATTTTAAATAAAAGTATTTCTAAATTTTCAACCGATTCACTTGAAAATGAACTTCCCCTTAGCTTAATAATTAAAAATCAAAATATGCAAAAAAGTATATTTTCATGCACTTTTTTCCCTAACTTTTGAGGAGTCTCTAGATTTCCTTGACCACATTTATACATAGCATCTTGTAAAGCTGTCAGAATAAGACAGCCGTAATGGTTAAGCCATAACAATGCCAGCTATTGATCCTAGGAAGAGGAAAAAGAGAGAATGTGTTTAATGGGGCATGTTTGTTCTCTATTATTTTCTTTGCCTAAGGATAAGGCTGATTTAAATAATGACACCTTATTTTCAGTCACTAGATTCATAGATTCTAATGCATCAATTATTACTAACTACCAGTTAATACTAAATACATTGATAGATTTAGCATCTATAATTTCATCAATAAAAGGACTAAGAAATGTTAAATTCTGCTGTTCTTTTCCAATTCAGAACCTTAATAAGGATGCAACTTTCTATTGGATAAATCATTCTACTTTGAAAACATGCATTTGCTCTTTCTAAAAAAAATTAAATGTGCTTTCATATTGTAAAGAATCGATCTCAACTTTAATATCTAGTTCATTTCTACTGAGTATACCCAGTTTCAGGATGAGGACGAAGTTGTACTACTATGTGAAACTCAAGGCATTTACATTTTAAGGCAAGTTTATAGATTCAAAGATTCAAGAACAATCTTATTTACAACCAGAACCAATGATACAGTGATTCTTTTTGACATGAACCAGATGTCAGGATTTTGTAGAAGGCGCCTACTATCTCTCTAACTTTGAATTCAGGTGTGTGCTCTCAGTCACACATATCCAGAAATCACAAAACTACTAATAATATCAAAATTAACATGCATTCAGTTGTGATTATGAAATGAAATAGTCACTTTTGCATTATATATATTTTGATGCTCTCAAGACAATATAAAACGAGAAAACACATGCCATCCTCCACCCCCATGCCTTGGAATAGAAAGAATGGAAAGAAAGTAAAGTCTAAAGGGCAATGATAGGTCTTGTCAATAATTTAATCACTCTTATTTCTGAGTGAAAAATATTTCCCATATAATATTAGTGCCCCAGTAAAAATGCATGGTGGACATTTAAACATGACTTTAAGTATATTTTCTTACCTTATCAAGAAAAAAAGTTTTCATCAAAGCAAAAGCCCACCCAGCTTCAAATGCTCATCGAATCATTGATGCACTGGTGGTTGGAGTTGCACTAGCAAGACCAAAAGGATTTGTGAACTTCAGTCCAGCCATTTCCACAAAATGTCCACCGTATCAATTGGCATATAAAAGATAGGCAGATCAGGCTTGGCAGAAACTGAAGCTCCATATTGTGACTGTAAAAACACAAACAAAATAATTGTTCTTGCATCACATCTGATTTATCCCGATAATCTCGTATGAAAATCTCAACACAGCGTTTGAGTTCATGTAGATTTAATCATTCTGTTCACAATGATGAAAGATGGGGAAAAAATCAATTAGCAATGAACCAAATTTGTATAATACCATCCTTTTCTAATTTAAAAGACAGTATGGAGAGTATTAACATCAGTAATATCAAATAAATAAATATGCAAAAACCTCTGTTTAAAATATACTGAGATACAAATGTATAAGGAGAAAATTATAGAATTTAACTCCCTGGTCTCATTAACCAGGATCTTTGTACTTAATTTGTGGAAATATTTTCAGTGCTCAGACATATGAGCCACAAATCAGGAGACCTAAATTGAATCTCCCAGTAATCTTACTACTGTTGATATGGTTTTAGGAAAGTCACCTAACTTGTCCATGTCTTTTCTCTATAGTTTTCAGAATAGCAGCACGTATGCTGGTTGCCTAGTCCCTGTCTCATAGGGATATTGGAAAACGTACAAGACCATAAGCCATAGAGAGACATCTGATTTGTAAAGTGGGTACAGCATTCACGTGCATGAGGGGAATCTGTTTCTTCAAGTACCAAACAGTACCTAATAGATAATTTGTTGAACAAAGTCTTCAAGTGGTACTCAAAAAGCTTTCATTGAGAAAGTTCACCTTTCTCAAATGATCAGTGTAATGATGGTATCTTGTAGGGTTATGAGATCATTGAATGAAAACGTCATGCAAAGTGCATGCCACACTGAAGCATAGTAGGTGCTTGCTAAATGTAGGCCCCCTTTCCTTCTGGAGAAGTTATTTAAAAATCTCATCAGGCCTTTGTAAAGTCTCTCTCTGTGTCTGTCTCTTTCTATTTATCTATGAAAGACAAAACTGGCAAATATGAAAAGGATGCTTTTTTGTTCAGCAAAATTGGTTACTGAATGGACAGGGCAAGGTAATTCAAAAGTAAGAAAGCATTTCTCTTGTGAATCATCACTCAAAAGAAAACTTATTTGAGTAGAACTTCAATTTTACAAGAGTGTGCCTTGTGTAGATACAGATTGCCATGACTTGCTTAGAAATTGTGTCTTGCCCTTCAACATTTATAATGTAAAGCAAAGTTCACTAGATATGTAAAAAGGCATCAAGTTTGTCAAGCAAAAGACTAGTATATCTTTTTTATCTGCAAAGAAGTACCTGATGGCGTGGCGTCTTCAAGCTACAGCAGGCACCTTCTGCCAGGGATGTGTTAGGCATCCAGGCACATTTCTGAATACTGGTCAGTATTGCAAACATTTGGGTTATCTGTCCTCACACAGGATCACAATGCTATTGAAAGGATTATTGTCAAAGATAAAGCTATCATGTATAATGTAGGGAATAAGTGTGTGTGAGTATGAGTATGTTCAGGTATGGTTGTAGAAGAGAACTCATCTTTGATGATATTTTCTTAGCTCTGTTTAATCATGATTTAAATTAAAATAATAAAGATAGATTACACTAAGGTAGAATTTTCTGTCACCAAGATTTGATTGATACTGAGAAAAACAGAGAAGCATGCTTTCCTTGTTTGGAGAATCTTAGAAACAACACTTGGAAAACTTCTGTCTGATGCTGTAGCAGAAATATTTGTAGTCCCGTATTCGGCATGAGGTGACATGGATGACACTACAAGGTTTCTCCTTGTTTTAGGGCTTTTTATTGAATCATCTAATATCCTTTCATTTTGCAGATGAATTTGTTTCTTCATAATTGTAACTGCATATGGCACTAGGCAACAGTTCAAGTAGGGAGGAGGTATGTATATATGCATACATATATTTGTAGTTCAACTTACTTTCTTCATTTGTGTAAGTTAAAAGTAAACTAGATATTGCTCTGGAATTCTTAAGAAGGTTGTTGCCTTAATATTTAGAAAGGAAATGACTTGAACAAACTATATAAATGTTCCTTAAGCATCAAACAAACAAAAGAAAACACCAAAAGCAAAAAAATAAACTCACAAAATTCTCTTAAATGAGGATAGCTTCTTGCAAAATACATTCTTTTCTTTTAATGACAAAAATGCAATTGACATGTATGTGCACCTGTATATGCATATAAACTGAAATCTTCAATCTATTAGGCAGATATTTGTTTCATCCTTTGCAAACAAGGCTATTTTTTGTTTTGTTGTTTTGTGACTTTTTACAACTGAGTGGTGTTACAACAGCACAGTCTGTTCAGCATCACAATGTACAGATACCCTAACAGATGCCTCCTTTTCTGTGGTTTAAAAGCTTGTTCTTTCTGCACCTTTGCTTGGGGAGCTCATGTATCTCAAGTTTAAGCTCTGACCACAAAGCTATTTCTTCCCAAAACTTAGTCTCAAGCTCCAAATTCAGATGTCCAAGAGATTTTAAGAACTTTTGGCCATGAATGCTTTGCCCTTACTTCAAGTTCAACCCATTCAAAATGAACTTCATTATATTTCCTTCTAAAGAAAATATGGTCTGGATTTTCAATTTCAGAAACCATTTTTCTTCCAGTTATCCAATATTGTTAGTAAATAAAAACACACAGAAGCAACCTAGATGTAGAACAATGGATTAGTTCCATAATTCCTTAATAATACAACTGTATGAAGGAATGCTATGCTGCCATTAGAAATGATGCAGGAGAAAATAATGTGTTGGCATAAGGTGTTCAAAATGTACCAAGTGAAAAAAATGGGTTAATATTATATGTAAGTCCAACATTTTTGGTAAATTATAGCTATATATAATATAGCTATAATTTTTGCTGCATTTCTCCATTTATTATAAAGAGAAAACAACATGATAAACAGAGTTATCGCTCAGAATTGGGGTTTGAGATGCTTTTTATTTTTAGAGGTTTATTATGTTTTTTATATTCTCAATGTGAACCAAAATTTTAAAGTTACGAATTTTTTTTTAAAGAATGATACACTAAGTTCACTAAGTGAGGAACAAGCTAAATAGATGGCTCTTTAGCATCTGCCACAGATTGTCCCAATCAACCTTTTAGGTTTTATTTATAATTATTCATACAGGTGAAAACATTTAGAATTAAAACAATCAAAGAGATGAGCTACCTTCAAGGCTTCATTTTACTAAGAGGGAACTAAAGCCAAAGGAGGTTCAGTGACTAACTGTAAGTTACTCAATTAGTGGTAAAGCCACAATAAAATAATTTTCTGTTTTTATTTTCATTACCTTAAGCCACTATTCAAAAACAAAGATTTCAGTTTTTCTTCCTCTCAAATATTTTTTGCCCCCCCCCGACACTGCACCTTTAACAGGTCATTTTTCTTCTCCATTTACTGAAAAGCTACCCATTCTTAAGCCTTTCCAATTCACTATAGCCAAATTTATTACTTGGAACTACTTCTAAGGCAAATACATCATTATATATGTATAAATTATATTGAAAATATTTGGTTTATGTTTAAGCTTTGGCTTACTTAAACTTCCCCTTATCATTGAGGAAACAAAGGGCCAAATTTCTTTATATTGCATATATCATAGTTTCCTTAATGTGATACTAAAATACATGGAATTTAAGGACAGTTCCTCAAAATAATAAAAAGCATATATGAAAACCCACAGCTAACATCCATGATCATACACAAAAATTAACTCGAAATGGATCAAAGATCTTAAAATAAGAGCCAAAACTATAAAACTCATAGAGGAAAGCATAGGTAAGCATCTTCAGGACCTTGTAATAGCCAATGGTTTCTTCGACTTGACACTCAAAGAAGAGGAATAATAGGAAAAAAATAGATAAATGGGACTTCATTAAAATTAAAAACTTTTATGTGTCAAAGAACTGTATTATGAAAGTAAAAGGACAAACCATAGAATCAGAGAAAATATTTGTAAGCAACATATCTGATAAGGGTTTAATATCCAGAATAAATAAAGAAATCCTACAATGTCACCACAAAAAGACAAATAATACAAATTAAAATGAACAGATTATTTGAATAGATATTTCTCCAAAAATGGAGAAATGTCCAGAAAGCATATAAAAATTTGCTCAGCATCATTTGTCATTAGGGAAATGTAAAGCAAAATCACTATATACCACTTCACATCCACTAGGATGTTTATTATTTAAAAAATGGAAAATAAGTGCTGGAGGAGGTGTGGGGAAATGGGAACACTTGCTCATTGTCGATGGGAATGTAAAATGATTTAAGTGCTGTGGAAAAACAGTTTGGTGATTTCTCAGAAAGCTCTCACCACATAACCCAGCAATCCTGCTTCTAGGTATATACGCAGAAGAATAAGCAGGGGATTGAACAAGTATTTGCACACCAATGTTCACAGCAGCATTATTCACAATGGCCAAAAGACTGACGTAACCCAAGTGTCCGTCAGCCTATGAGTGGGAAAACAAAATGTGGTATACTCGTACAATGGCCTGCTATTCAGAAATAAAAAGGAATAAAGTTTGGTTACACGTGACAACACGGATGAACCTTAAAGACACGACACTGAGTGAAATAAGTGAAACACAGCAGGAGAACTATTGTATGATCTCTCTGACAGGAAATACATAGAATAAGCAAATTCACAGAGTCAGAAACTATAATACAGATTACCAGGGACCAGGATGGGAGTAGAGGATGGGTATTGACTACATAACTGGTACGGAGTTCCTGTTTGTGGGATTGGACAAGTTTTGGTAATGGATGGGGGTGATGTTAGCACAACATTGTTAATATAATTATAATTAACACCACTGGATTATATATTTGAATGTGGTTAAAAGGAAATTTTAGGTTGTTTAAATGTTACTAGAATAAACATTTTTGAAAAACATGACTACATAACCAGTGATATCTAATGTAAACTATGGACTATAGTTTATAGTATGATTATAACATAATTTTTCATCAATTGTATGCAAGAAAGGCACCATACTTATTTGAAGTGTTAATAATAGGGAAAACTGTGTGTGTGGGTGGAGTGAGGTGCACACAGGAACTCTGTATCTTCTGCAAGGTTTTTATGTGAGCCTACAACTGCTCTAACAAAAATCAATCAATCAATCTGGATTTTGCCAGGACCTTTTGGTTTTTCAAAATGCATATAATGAAGAAAAAAAAAGGAAAACTACAGAATCAGAAGAGTCTAAAGTAATAAAAAAATTGAAATAAGAATGGGAGGAGTGGCAAAAAAATAAAGACAAAGGGAAAGAATATATACCCAGCAGATTTTCAGAATGTAAAGATAAAAACTAACATCTTTTTTAGAAGCCATTTCCAGTCATGTGACATATTAAAACTGAGATAGATGTGGATAGGTGAGTTTTTTTTTTTTCAATTTTGCTTTATTTCTCCCGTCAGCATGTTTTGGGGGGAGAGTAAAGCTTTTAGTCACTTCCAGTTGATTTTTTTTTAATTAACTCATGACATCAAAGACCGAGCAGTCCCAAATTTATAAGAACTACATTTATTTTGTTTCATTTCATTCCCATCTGCAATTTACTTCAAGGCTATTTGCTACCTAAAGAAGGAAGTATAAGCTCATTAGTATTATATTTTTCCATCATCTGCTTCTACCCCTGCACCCCACCCCACCTACATTTCTAATCTCTCCTCTTGCCACTCCTCCAGCCATCTTGCCCTTCAATTGATTAAATGCGTATTTCTTAAACAAAACAATCTCATTAACGCATCTATACAGTAGCTTTTTAATTTTTTTCTGAAGTATTCTTTTCTGCCTAGTCTGTCTGTTTTCATAATTCCAACTAATCCTTCAAGAGGCAGTGCTGGCATCCTCTCCACTGGGAAGCGTCCGTGACTCAGCACAAGCAAGGTCATTGCTCTGCACTCGTTTGCTCGCATCTGTGTCTGTCTCCTGCTTCATTTAATTTCAGCACCATGGATAAAATTTGGTAAAAAAAAAAATCTCAAAATGTATGTTGAATGTATCAAACCAGTGATCTTAGGTACTTAAATCTTTTTATATCAGTCTTCAGTTAAGATGATAAGTTTAGATGAAATAATAACAAGGTTCATTCTAGATATATAAAATAGAGATCCTAAAATTCTAATGAAGAGTAACATTCAACTTTTACTTCTGGAAGACTGTTGAACTGGCAAAGGCTCTAAAAAGAGCCATCTAGTGGCAAAGGTTAAGTAACTGTTCTGGGCAATTCAGTTACTATATGATAATATGTGCATTCTATAAGTCAGTGATAAAGTGGCATGAAAATATACCAAACTCAGATTTCTCACAGACTAACCTAACATGAAATATTTTTTCCTGCCCTCCCTGAATTTTGACTTCCAGTTTAAAATGGATTCCTTTGGTTGCAAGTAACAGATACTAGTCTCAGGTGGTTATTATGAGGATACAGGGGTATCTCAAGAAACACAAGCAGAAATAAAACAGGACATCAGAAAGGCGAGAAATGATGGTGGATAGCCCTAAGATCTGTCTTTATTCTCTGCACATCTGTGTTACTCTTCTGCCGCATGGCTTCCTCTGTTCTTGTATTAGAATAGTTCCAAAAACTCTGAAAATACATTTCACTTTGCTATTTAAATGATGTATCAAAAACAAAAACAAAAAAATGTCTACAAAGAATTCTTATTAAATCATGAATACATTCTTTTCAAGTTGCAGAACAGTTTCCTTAAGGGCAGAATCTTCTGCCCAGTTGGCTTTACTCCCCAAAATGAGGTTCTGGAATACATGTTGAATAACTGTCGTAATCTGCATCTCCAACTGTAGGTTTTGTTGTATGGTCTTTATCTTGTCTGAATTTTCCACACTGTCCAAATCACCTTTCTGTTTGTTCTTTTCAGTCTGTATTTCTAAAAGTTTACTTTCTGAAGCTTGTTTTAATTGCAATCTCTTCTTTCTAACATCAAGCAGTTTTTCCTCTAAATCCCAAGATTTCCGTTGTGATTTCATTATTAACTTATTTAACTTTAATACATTTTTCATGCTGTCCATGAGCAAACTAGTTTTGGTGTCAGTTTTCTCTAGGTTTCTTTTAAGTGCAGATGAAAGCTGCATCCTTTCTAATGCAAGACTTTTCATTTCAAAAGCAATTTTTGACTCTTCAATTTCATTTTCCAGGTCTTCAATTTTAGCCTCAATTTGCTTTTCTTGCATGATTTGCTCTGGAGTTTTTTCTTCATTTGCATCAACCATTGATTTATATTCCAAAAGTTGTTGTTTTGTTTGTGCTCTCAGTCTGAGCAGCAGGGTCTTGCGATCGATCCTCGCTGCCCGCCGCCTCGGCGCCGGCGACCGGCAGCTGCCCGTCTTCCCCGCCCTCCGCGCCCGAGTCCGCGGGCTCGGCGACGGCTCTCGCTTCCGGCTGCTTCTCCATGGCCGGCTGGCGCGGAGAGCTGCCACGCGGGAGGGGAGAAGGGCCAGCAAACGGGCCGCGCCTCAGAGGAGATTCCCGCCGCCGAGCCGAGGACCGGAAGTGGCCGGGCTGTTTCTTGATCCATAATAGCTCAGCTGATTGCCAACTTACAGGCCTAGCCCAGTCCATTCTGAACTCTGCATATTAGAAAGATATGGGGAGGGCGGGCCACGGTGGCTCAGCAGGTAAGAATGCTTGCCTGCCAAGCCTGAGGACCCGGGTTTGATTCCCGGTGCCTGCCCATGTTAAAAAAAAAAAAAAAAAAAAAGAAAGATATGGGGAGTTTTAAAAACTTCTGCTGTCCAGGCCAGACTCCATAGTAATTGTATCAGAATCTCTGGAAGTGGGACTTAAACATTAGTTTTTGTTTTGTTTTTTTTAAAAAGCTTCCCAAGGGATTGCACTGGGCATCCAAGTCTAAGAACCAATTCTCCAGCCATGGATAGAGACTTGCCCTAACTCTTATTTCTTAGTGAGAGATTCTGGTTTGGCCATGCTCACGTTGGATGTTGACTTCCATGAGGGTGACACTATGCAAATGAATGGCTGTACTATCCTGTTCCAAACAAGTAAGCATTGTTGCAAGCTGGGCAGATACTCCAAAAGGGGCTTATATGGGTCCCTTCATCTGATTACAAAATATCAGCTGTGTCAACTACCAATATGTTGTCCAAATATCAAGGCTTAGTACAAAAAAATAGCACACTTGCTTTATTCTCAAAATCAACAAGATAGGCATCAAGCATTGTATTTACAAATAATATGTGCTGTGCCAGACCCCGTGATGGGTTTTTTGTACTTATTCCCTGTTTTTGATCCTAAGAATTCTTCAAGTTAAGCATTCTGTTATTGAAAATGAGGAAAACGAGGTTTGTCCAAAGGTAAGCAGCTGACCAGTGATACAGCAATACCTAAACCCAAAGCCTGCATTTTCTACATTATATCAAGAGTCCCACATCTACATCAACATATTCTTTTTTATAAAATATTAATATTCTAAAAACACACATGGCTTGAAGTTATTCCTGATGGTTTGAGTGCATACATGAATACTTAAGATTCTAAAAGTACATAGCACTTAGATATTAATAGGATACTCGATCACAATACCTTTCTTTTGAGAATAGAAATAAAAACAAATATGATCTTAAATTATAATGGCCCTTTCTTATATTATTATTCTTTACCACTAGTATTCTTCCAATGGCTGGGTCATGGTATTTTAGACAAATAAACTTACATGTATCATGGATGTTTTATTAGAATGAATTTTTTTATAAAATAAAGAAAATCACTGTTAAAATCACTGTTAAAAAGGAAGAATAGCAGTGGTGTTATGTTTGATTGAGAAAGTGAAAATAACCACTATGTTCCATACAATTTAAAATATCAAACAGCTTTCACTTAATCATTTTATTTATATTTCCTTGTGATATAACTAGAGTGCCCCCTATCTCGGGGTACAGCTGGTCTAAAAGCATCCATTCTGAGATTATTTTAAAGCAAAGGACAAATAATATTGTGTTCCTACTTATGGCTAGAATAATTCAAGCTCCATTACTTTGCACTCTGAAGAAAAGTCTATTGAGGGAAAAAACTTGCAAAGAAGAAATGAATTTGGGTTAGTTGCTTTCATAGTGGAAAGGCCTAGGTAGAGTGATTATAACATAATCAGATTTCATTTCTCCATTTAGAGAAATTACTATCCTTAAGGGAAAATTTCAGAAAAGATATGAGGTTATAGAATATTTTCTAAAAAGTAATGATTCTATTTTGCTCACTTCTTTAAAGAACTACATTTATATTGCTCTTAGTAGAATGCAGAATAAGGCTAGAAAATTAAATGATATTAACTCAAATCCTGTGACCATTTCTCCATCTGAACTCTACCCCTACCGCCAACTCTTTGGCTCCTTAGCAAATTAATGTAGTCTCACACAAGATTCCCCCTCCTCAACTTCCTCAGTTTCCCCATTTGGTTTACTACACTACCATTTATCTAGTTTAAGTAAAAATTGTATGCATCATTCTTGGTATCTCATTCTCTACTTCTACTCCACCAGTAAAGCTAATGATTTCTATCTCCAAAATAATGAATCCATGCACCCCTATCCATTTTCATTGTCACCATTAAATCCAGGGACTACTTTTTACTGAATTTACTTGTATTCTTTGCCTCCTACTACAATCCAATCTTCACTTTGCATAGAATAGACCCCCCCTTTTTTTTGGCATGGGCAGTCTCCAGAAATTGAACCCAGGTCTTTGACACAGCAGGCAAGAATTCTGCCACTGAGCCACCGGTGCACCACCCTAGAACAGCCTTTTAAAAATCAAAATCATATGAAATTGATTGTGTTATGCTGTTGATCAAAACTTCTTATTATCTTATAATTACATTTTACTAATTTTTCAGTCTTTATCATCCTACAAGGGTTTTCATGAGCTGGTCCTATCCCTCTGTCCAGATTTACCTTTCACCGTTCTTTCTGAAAATACTCCACATCATAGTCACATGTGGCTTTCAGCAAACTCTCTTTCCCTGGACATTTATACTTGCTACTCTCTCTTCCTGGAATGCTCTTTTTGTGATTCTTTTTCCATATAAACTTTACTCCCACTGCCAAGCACCAGCTCTTTTAACAACCGAAGGTGGTATCACCAACGAGTCAGCTGAACTGAACTTGTAAAATGTGCTTCCTAAACCCCAAATGTCCCATAATCTAAAAGGTTTCCTCAGCATATTCAATTGTTTAACAATAATTTATCAAGGACCTACTACATAGCAGGCATTGTGTCCAGATGCTAGGAACACAGCAGGAAACAAAGCACATTTTCCAGTCTTACAGTTTTCATAATACAGTGTGATGGTGGGGGAGGGAAGAAGACAGACAAAAAGACAGATGTGTGCGCATACCTGTGGGTGTAGATTTGTGTGTCTAAGTGACTTACCTTCAAAAATAGAATGCAGAATATGTGGGCTAGGGAGCAGGGTGGCTGAGAACAGGGGAGGTGGGTATTTTGTGTGGCTACAGAAGGCCTCTGACGAAGTGTCATCTGAGCAGATACCAAAAGCAGGTGAGCATAGCAGAGAAGTCATGCAAATATCAAATTTCTAGTATTCTCTTTCTATGGCTTTGACATGAATGGTCCAATTTTTTAGTCAATTGAACTATGGCAATAATACTGCTTTTCTTTACAATCTACTAATTAATATCAACTGATAAGAAAATAATACATAAACTGTTACTCAGAGCTTCTATTTCATACAAATATGGTCTGTTCTAAGGAAAAAATAGTGAATTAACTTTAAGAAATGGCTTGTAAGTTAGCTAGGATCCCAAAAATATAACAAATAACATGTTGACAAATTTTCCAAAGTGTCAATCAAGGAGGTAACCATGGCCATATTCACAGGCCCAGGGGCAAGGTGGTGACACTGCTGACAAGATGTCAATGACTCGGGTAAGAAGAGCCTGGTGACCAGGACAGGGTGGTGCCTGACAGCAGATCCATGTAGCACAAAGGAATCTGTGTGATCCCGGTGACAGTGATGATGGCAAATAAAAGCAGTTGACATTTAAGAAAGGTGACAGCAGTGATGTTAAATATTAAGACTTAGAATAAAAAACTCTCAAAATTGTAAGTCAACAACCTCCCAACCAGTACCTGTTTTTGTGTTAACCTATTAAACCTTGTGTTTCTAGGAGGAGAAATCTCTGAAATATGCTACAGTGGGGATAGCATGCAGGGAGAAAACTAGTACATATTCACTCAGAGGTCACATATCTTTGTGATCCTGAAAAAAAAAGAAAAGGTCAGTTATGCCACTTTAAACTTCATTTTTCTCATCTTTAAAAAGGGAATAACAATACCTATTATGAAGGATGTTGTGAGGATCAAATGAGATAAGTAGGAGAGCACTTACACTAATTCCCTCAATAAGTATTTACTGACCAATCACCATCTGTGGGTAGGCACAGTTCTGAGTACCAGGAATCCACAGAGGATAAATCTGATAAAAAAATAAATGCAGAGACCATGCTCCCATGGGATGTTGTCTGGCATAGAGTGACAGTGCAATACATGGGAAGTGAGCTAAATATTAAATAAGGTAAAATTTGAGAACTGGTACATGAATTACAAAAACCCAATACCACTGGCTCTCTTCCCCAATCTGGCACAGAGCTCTTTGTGGCTGGTAGAGAGTTAGCTAAGTGTGCTACCCTTCAGCAGGGGCTCAGCTGAAGAGAACCCCACAAAGAGGAGGCAGGATGGTTACTGAAAAGAACAGCAAGGCTAGAAATTGGAAAACTTGGTTTCTAGTCTCAGCATGGCCATTACCTAATTTTAAGACATTAAGAGAGGCAGCACATGTCTCCTAGTCACTTTTATGGATGTTTTTTTCCGTCTTTATCTGTTTGGGAATCTTTATCATATCTATTTTAAAGCTCTTTCAGATAGTTCTATTATCCTGAATGAATTTTTCTACTAATTGAGTTTATTAATTTAATGCTTGTTCCTAAGTTTCCTAACCAATATCTTTAAGTGTTGAAAAAAATGATATCAGCACAAAGTTTTCTACTTTGTAAATTTGGGAAACATGTCTGCTCTCCAGAGGTAATTTTGAGTAGAATGTGCATGCTAAGCCCCTAAAAGATAATTAATACATAATTTGTATTTAATAAATTAGATTCTTTATT
Organism: Tamandua tetradactyla; assembly: GCF_023851605.1. Lineage (NCBI taxonomy): Eukaryota > Metazoa > Chordata > Mammalia > Pilosa > Myrmecophagidae > Tamandua > Tamandua tetradactyla. The sequence continues at coordinate 1,023,341 of NC_135327.1, forward strand.
TTTAACACATATTATTAGGGACTTAGAACCATACCAAGTTCACTTCTTTGGATGAAAATAGTGATGCTCAAAATAACATTTCCAAAATTTAAAATTGTTAAGGGCTTAACCTGGGAATTGCATTTCTCTGATGACACTGCTATCTTCAGAGTTGTAAATGAGAGAACCCAAAAAGGAAGCATGATGTTGCCAAAGGTCCAAAGGCAGAATCAATGAGTAATTGACCCAGGACTGAACCCAGGTTTCTTTGACTTTCAGGCTTCCCTTTCATCCCTTGCGTCTAGATATGTTCCAGTGTGATCCTTTACAACTTGTGTAAGATTCAAGTTTGCTAAATCACTGAAATGCAAAGGGATACAATTCTGGTAAAAATTTCTAATTGGGTTATTGGGCATTGGACTTCCCCCACCAAATTAAAAAGCTTTTGATGCTTTGTTCTACTGTGATATTGTTATTAATCCCAGGCATCAGGGCATTTGAGATTTGTCATGGTATTTATAGCACCTATGGGTCATTTGGACCAACTGACACTGGCTACTTTTTCTTCATACTGCATCAACACACAGGCACTATATGGCATGAATCAGATTTATCAGAGTTATATTTCTGTCCATTCTATTCTTGAGCTATCTCTGACTGAAGTAGCAATCTATTGCTGTATTGGTAAGGAAATATTCTGCCTTTATGGAGACAATTTCATTTTAAATTACTTTTCAGGTCAAATGCTGCCATTTAATAAACGTTTGGAACACTGTACAAAATCAATAAAAGGCATTAAAATTACTTATTAGTCATGGTATTTTCTTCTTCTATCACCATCTAGATTGTTTTTGACAGCTCCATTAAGTATTAGCTTATTCCCCACTTTTTCCTTGATTTCCTTTTATAGTATACAAATGTTATAAAAAATAAGACCCCTTCTTACACAAAAAGGTGTATGTTATTACAAAAATAATTTTAATAAAAAAACTGTTTTTAATAAAATAAAGTCTCTGATGCATAATAATGATTTTAAAATATTAGCTAAGGAGCACACCACAAATTATCCTGAAAATACCATCAAAAAGGCAAATTCTATAGAGTAATATAAGGTTTATTGAATGTGTATTTATTAATAAACAGTTGAAATGGACTTCATTTTTCAATGACTATAAGCAAGCTTGATTTTACTACTTCCCATTGCAAGGGATAAAAATGAGATCACATGCACTTTTGATTCAGTTCAGTCCACAGGCCCAGTTTCCCAGTGAGAAATTGACTTAAATAATCTCAATACTGTGACCCTGGCCAAGTGGAAAAACTTAGCATGGAAACAGCATTTGGCCATGACATACTTCAATATTATTTTTTTGGAAGCAATCACTATTTCAAGCTGAATCCGTTATGATTTAAAACTGCCTTTTTATTGACATTCATTGTTTTTCCACCTGACAGTGGCCAATGATTTATATCAATCTTCCCTTAACATAGGAATTAAAGAGTTTGTAATATATCTTAAATTGCAGGACATTTTTTTCAATAGATTTCAAGATATTAATACAGTTGTCATTTGAAAAGTCTAAATTCTTACCGGTTGGAGAGAAGTTTCAAGAAGAAGCCAGTGAATTTAATAACACTGTCTTCATCTGAAGCAGAAGATTAAAAAATTAGTATGACACTACTGATGACTCTTTTTTTCTTTCCTAGGTATTTTTATTTTCTAAGGGCAAGAACACTGCAGTTAATTGTCAATCAGCAAACCTCAAAATGAAGTCCTTTGCATGGGTAGGAGGAGATTTGCAACTATCCCAGTGCTAGTAAACCAGGCACCAAATTATATCCTTTTCTCCTGCCTCACCCAGATTTCACAGGGGCTGCACACCCAAATAAATGCTTCTTGGCTACCCATTCATCTAACAGCTGGAAAGATGACACTTGACACTTGGAAACTTTCCTGTGAAGATTGCTGCAAGGCTTTCCCATTAGCTTCCTGGTGAGACTGTAAGGTCGAATAAGCTGCCTCAAAACCTGCAAAGGGTAACAGAAATACTCTTAATATTAAGTCTGTGCAATTTAAATTTCTAATTCTCAAATCATAGTTCTTCAGATATTGTGGAAGCCACTGGTATATTTCAAGGCAAAAAAATGCTTTTGAAGATGGTGGAATTAAAGTAATATCTTAAGCAATGATAATGATAACAAGTGTCTTTTTCTTCAAGTAGACACTAAAGGTTATTTTGAGTAGCTGAGTCTTAGACATACATAGGTTAAGTTTGTTTTCTGAAATCCCTGTCATATTTTTAGCAAGTGTTCATCTTTGTTCACAAGCAAAATATTTAACATGAGGCACAGTTATTTTCATTCTCTAGGTTTCATTTTCACATCATAAAATTAGAATTGCTTTAAAATTCTTTCTATTAAAAATGAGGATTGGTTTTGAAAATAAGATACATACATTATGAATACATTAAGAAAATTTTGTGATCTTATAGATATTTCAGAAATAAACACATACTTTTTTCCTCTTTAGAATGATAATTCTTTTAAAGAGACTTCAAATCAAAAAATTTTAATGACCTGACTGTTCACATAAGGTATTAGAAAGGCAAAATCTCTCAAATAATCTCAAACTCTAAAATGGCAGGTGAGAGATTTCATTTATTGATATGAAAGCACTTAGTTCAATTAGCTTTTATAGCAGCGATCCTTTACACTGAAATCCATTTCAAATTCCTCATTTTCAAAATGTCCTTATAATTGTCTGTGCTTTGTTTGTTAATTCAGTATCTCTCAACTGAAAGATTGACAAGAATGAACAGGCCTTCCTAAATGTTCAGTCATATGCCCAAATGTAGATGAAATTAATTATATGATTAAAAAAGTACAATGAAGTACAGTATTGCTTAACTTGATCTTTGAAATGTTATTGCAAATATTTCTGTTTATAAAAAATGCATGCAGTTGTGGAAATTTGACAAAGTATGACAATTTATAAGAAGGAATAAAAGAAATCAAACATACTGATTTCATTTTTTTAAAGCATGGGTAAATATAACCACTATTATTGGGTATCTGTCTCATCTACTGTGCATCCTAAAAGTAAAATATTTTTCCGTAGGCCCTTAACTGCTAAGTAATTAAAAAAAATGTACACATTGAAAAATTCTTGCATCTCCAGTGGCATCAGGGTCTTATGTATGCCTTTTCTTGCTGAACTCAGAATCTCTAGTTCCAATTTAGGCCAGAATATGGGGAATTAGCCTATGGCTTGTACCTTCCTCAGTGTATAACTCAGTTGGAAGCAACTGAATCAAACTCACACTCGAAAATGACATTAATAGAATGTTTGATTTATCCCATGATGTTTTCAAAAACATTTTCTGAGGTTCTTATAATAAGCGGAACTGATGAGTGATTTTTAAATCTCCCCCTCCCCCAACACCCTCTCTTATGGAACTAATTGCACTTAATGCTATCAAGGGAGTTGGTTTCTGAGGGTTCCATCAAGTATTCAAAAATATCTGGGCTTTGGTTTTCCTTGTTATCTCTCATCTCTAGTGAGATAGGCAGAAAAAATAAATATAGGCACTCAGGGATGTATATAAACTCCTTTCCTAGGAGAAGCCACTCATGCCTGGGTCATGAGCTTAGAGTTCAGTCACCCGGTTGCGGGCCCTCCTGAGCTGTGCTATGCAGCATCACGTTGAGTCCATTTTACTGCCGCAATTCATCCTATCTTCTTCTTTTCAAAAACACAGATTTTTAATTTTAGTTACATTATCCCAAAATTTCCAAGCACTTAAAATTTCAAACTATATCCTCAAAAGAGATTCTCTTTCCTTTTAAAAAAGGAATAAGCCATTGTCTTAGATTAAATTAAAAAATTAGCCCAATTTCACCATAAGAGGGAAAACCAAATTATTTAAAAACCCTTTGCTTTTTAAATAATGTATTGGAACTCAAACTAGACATTTCTAACTACAAAAATTAGTTGGAAAAAAATCCTTTCCATGGTATGAAAAAACATCAGGATGTATAACATATTTTTAAAATATGTATAACGGTTATAAACTGTGGAATGTTTTTTCTGCAAATGAGATTAACCAAAAATATTTAAAGATTTCTCATTTGAAAAATCATGTATGTGTAAAAGCACTTGCTTCACTTATTTCCAAAGACATGTGACTGCCCCTATAGCTCCTTATGAAATTCTGATTTTTAAATCCTTTTTCACAGCATCATAAGGGTATGACATAACTCAATTGAACTATTAAAATATGATTTTATTGCCCAATAAAAAGTTACTACGCCTAGCTTTAAGTGCATTTACATACATTACTAATTGCTAATTCATTTATGCTTAAAACAACTCTAGGAGGTTGAGAATATAATCATCCCTCTTAAATGATAATGACTGCTAAGTACAAAAAAATGAAGTAACTCACTAAGGCCACAAAGGTAGAAGGAGGGAGCCAGGTATCCTGACTCGAGAGCCCCCGCTCAGAGCCTCTATACCTACAGACTCTAACTGATGCAATATTCATTTGATTATAGAAATTGTAACAATTTATGCCAAAACAGAAAAAAAATTCAACAGCAACAGAAAACAGAGCTTTGTTTAAACTTTTGTATTTTCTGGGAAAAGTAAACAAGTAGACCTGAGAGAAAACTAATTGTAATAAAATTAATATCCTAACATGAACTGAGTCAAATCAAATCCACAAATATATATTGTACATCTATTCTGGCCATATCAATATTCCAGTAACTCTTAGGACTTGAAATTACTATAATAGCATAATCCCTTCCTTCTTAGGGTTTACAGTCCAACATGAAGATAAATGATAACAAATTATGGAAGACTGAATGACATAGCTCTTTTCAAAGTGGTCATATTAAAAGAACCAGAAGATAAGTATAGTTCCATGTATGGAAGAGGCACTGAGGTCATGGCATGGATTAATGTGTGTTCCTCCAATTCAATGAAAGCATATTCAAAGAATTATGTCATCTAGATTTCCCAGGAATGTTTAGACAAGGCTAACATTATTGCCTCAGTTGGAAAAATGAAGGTCAGTGAGGCCAGTGATAATGATAAAGAATTCTCTCATCAATTCAAAACAAACAGAAAAGACATATATACATTCACAACTAGTGGTGTGGTTCCAAGCAGAAAGAGAAGTGAGGATAATCTATAAAATAATGAAGACATCTCTTAAACTTGACAATGTTTAAACAAAACAAAAAGAGATATTGTTACTCAGCAGAAAAGGAAACTTTCTATACTCTGAAACATACATATATATGCATATATTTATATATACACATAGATATTTCAAAATACAACTTAGAGGTAGTTTGTGCCTAATGTTCTAGTCATTCTAGAGCAATAAAATACCAATTTAATCTAACGTGATTTGGAATCTTATACTCTAGGAAGAATGAATGAGAATTTTTAAAAGGTGGAACCTCTCTGAGTTTGTTACAGGAAAGGGCTAAGGCTTTATTATGTCAACTGAATTAGAAATTGGACACTATTGCCTTTGCAATTTGAGAGAGTACTTAATGAATTTAATTAGATTGTGTGCATAATAAGTACGCATATATTCTGTGCAGAGAGATGCTAAATATGTAGTCTTTTGCTGCTATTTCACACTCACTGCTCCAATCTAAGAAAGTACGCAAAAATAAAAGAGAATTAGGTAAAATAATGAGGATTCATTCTGTTATTAGCCTTAGTAGCAATACGATAATTAGCATGTATAATCCAAAGATAGTTTACAATTTTTTTTTAGAAATTTGACATAATTATTCTCTCTATAAGAAGTTGGGCCAAATCACTTTTATGACAAGAAATGTTCATTATAGAGCTACTGGACACGTAAAACTTTATTTAGTTATTTTTACCTTCTCCACAGTGAAACACAAAAATTACAGACATCATAAATTTATGCAATTTATCAGAGAATAAAAAAACTGATATCCTTCCAATTTTCCAACTTTGTTATTTTTAATAATATCTTTAACATCAATAAATATAATTGAGACTCTAAAAGAATTTTTAATTAAATTATTATAATTCAAGAATACCGAGTATAAACTACCATTGTAATTTACATGTACTCTGTAAAGTTTATTTCATACTTTGAATCCTGAAACATAGATTTATATAATGAATTTACCTAGTACATTCTGAGTTGCTACTAAAGGATCCATTCTGTGCTACATACTAAGAGGGATATGATAGGGCACAGTGGAAAATAAAGCCAGATACATAGTATGAAGCTATTCACCATACTTCTCAAGTATTAAGAAGAGAAAGAGCTTTATCCTATAACATAGGGTAATGTTGCTGAGTTTAATAAAAAGAAAAACTGGAATTAGAAATGTGAATCTGGTAAAACATTTTGAAGACTAGCAATGGGGAAAACTGTGGTGCTATTTACAATAGGGAAGCTGAAAGAGATATACTTAAGGCAAATCTGCTGAGGTGCTCCTTCCTTATGTGTGCATCTCTCTCAATACATTCTTTAATTTGTAATAAATTTGCTTAAAATTCTTCCTTGGCCTTGATTGGTATCTATGAGGTTTCTAAGTGCAAGGAATGTCTTATTCATCTCTATTTTTCCAGAATATAATTTGGTATGTGGTATTCCCTAGATACCCAGTAGAAATTTGTCACATGCATGAACATAAATATGGGATGAAAGGTCTTCTGAAACATGGGGAGTGAAAAATAAATTTCTGAGTAATTTCCACAAAAGTGAAATAATGCTTGTAGTGTGTCTAGTCAGCACGCGGTACACAGAAGAAGTTTATTAAATTTTTCTTGCAGGAATGAATGCCTGAGTAAATGAATGAATGAATGAAAGTATAATCATTTTATAGAGGGTATAAATATATTAAGAAGAGAAAATGGGCAAACTGTAATTTGGAAATTACTAAAAAAAAAAACAAGCTACAGAGAGCAAAGTTATCAGTGATAGGCTTGGAAAAGAATAGTTAAAAGAAAAAGTAAAAAAAAAATAGAAATAGGGTGCATGAATCGTGACCCGTACACGGCGCCAAGGGGCTGCAAACGAGTCTAGGCAGAGCAGGCAGCCGGTGTGCGCAGGCGCGGCGCGACCCCCCCCACCCCAGGCCTCCGGTCTTGCGCAGGCGCATGGTGTTCGCACCCGCTGAGCTTGCAATCGGGTGTGCGCAAGCGCACCAGAGGACCCCGGGTGGCGAACTTGGACATGCGCATGCGGGTCAAACGACCGTTGGCGTCCGTTGTGGCTTGGCGGCCATTGGCACTGCTTGCTGGCTCTCAGGGAGCTGCGACTGTTCAGTCAGCGGTGGGCCGGCTTGGCCCGGGGTTCCGGGCGTTTGCGTGGGGCCAGGCGGCTGCGACCGAAAGCGGAAGCCTGATGGGAGCCGGAGCCAGAGCGGGAGCGGGAGTGGCGGGGGCGGTGCGGGGCCCGCCTGCGGCCAGCTGAGCTGGCAGCCGGGCGCGGGGCCGCAGTCGGAGTGTTTCCTGTTCGTGTCCCGCGCGCGCCCTGGGGCCGCTGGAACCCTCGGGAGGGGGCTTCGCGGACCATGAGGAAATTCAACGTCAGGAAAAGGCTGGCCGGCCTGACGGCCGGATCGTCCTAGCCGCCGCCCGCGCCACCTGGCAGCCGCAAGCCGGGAGATCGCCGAGACGCTGCAGGCAAGCACTTCCAGCTCTGCAAGGTGAGCCCGGGCGGGCGCGCGGTGGCAGAGCGCCGGGGAGGTGGGTAGCGGGTGGGGGTGGGGGAGCACCCGGCGGGGCGTAGCGCTGGGCGGGCGGCGGGGTGCGGGGCACGGAGAGTAGCGCGCGCGGGTGGTGAGGCTCCGGGCCTGGGAGTGGGGCGTCGGGTGCGGGAGCGGGGCGCCGGGCGCGGGAGTGGGGCGGTGGGTGCAGGGAGTGGGGCGGCGGGTGCAGGGAGTGGGGCGGCGGAGTCGGGTCAGGGAGCGGGGAGCGGGGCTCTGGCCTGGGAAGGGGCCTGCTGCCTGGACGGCAGGGTTAGGGCCCTTGTTCTCAGGACCCTGACCCCGCAGGCGTGGCCTGGAAGCCTTCCATGGGAGCGTTTTTGGCTTAACCCGCCGGCTTTAGTTTCCTTTGGAAACGCTGTGTGGTGAATATCGCCAACCCAAAGGCCAAACCTGTCCAACTGGATGTTTGATCGAGGCTTTTCTCTTAAAATGTGCAACGATTGTAATTCTTGACATACAGACATTCTTGTACGGAATTTTTGGAGGTTCTGTTAAGGCAGAGCTGATGTTAAAATAGGTTTAACAGTTGTTGTAGTGTAGTTTCTGTGTCTTATTTACGTTTCTTCGTGTTGTTTTGTGAGTGGGATTATTGTTTTTATTGATTTGTGTTAGTTTTGTGGCGTTTTGTTGGTAATTTCCATCGCATGCGGGTGTATATGTAGTTTGTCATCTCTTTCATGGGTGGTGTATAATTATCAGCAGCTGGTTTATTTATTGGTGTATTGTGGTGTCTTCTTTTTTGGTACTGTTATTCTTTATTTTGTAAATTTAAAAAAATGTGCAACGAGTGGCTGAAAATATGAAATTGCATTATGTTCAGTTAAGAAGTTAGTGCTGTGATTTTTGCCTGTTGAGGAGGTTGGTGCCATGGTGTGCAAAAGCCCCCTGTAGCGGTTGGTTTTAGATATTCCTCTGTTGGGGCTTGGGCCCCATCTGTCTGGCGGGGTCTTCTGAGTTCCTCCAAGCACCTGTTAAGGGGGGGGGGTGCTGGCCTCACCTGTTGTGGAACCCTTTGCCTATTTATTTTTTATAATATTTTTTACTGTGTATATAACATTTATACAATGAGGAATATATTTTGAAGTAGATTGTAAGAAGTAGTTATCAAACAAGAGTTTGATATGGGTTACAGTTCCACAATTTTGGGTTTTCTAGCTGCTCTAAGACACTAGCGACAGAATAGAAATACCAGTATAGTGATTTAGCAGTCATGCTCATTTGTTACATTCTAAATTCTCTGTTATAACACCTCCTTCTCCTTTGCCCCTTCTCCCAATCTTTAGGGATATTTGGACTCTGCCCATTCTAACTTTTTCATGTTGCAAAGGGGTATCGGCAATATAAAATAGGGGGATGGAACTAGTTGATGTTCTTGGAGAGGCTGGTCCCTCTGCGTTTCAGGACTTACTTGGCCTAGGAACCATCTGGAGTTTGTAGGTTTCTAGAAGTAATCTTAGTGTGTGAGCCTTGTGTAGAATCTCTGATAAAGCCGTGGGTGTTCTTTAGGGTTGACAGGAATGATGTTGGTTGGAGTTGGCAGACCATGGTAATTAGCAGAATCTAGCTGAAGCTTGTGTAAGAGTACCCCCCAGAGCAGCCTCTTGAGTCTACTTGAATTTCCTTAGCCACTGATACCTTATTTTATTACATTTCTTTTTCCCCTTTTGATCCAGAAGGCATTGTGGATCCCATGGTGCCAGGGCTAGACTCAGCTCTTGGAGTCATGTCCCATTTTCCCAGGGAGACTTTCACCGCTGGATGTCATGTCCTATGAAGAGGGAAAGGTAATGATTTTACTTGTTATGTTGGGCTTAGAGAGAGGGGCCACATATGAGCAACAAAAGAGGCTTTCTTGGGGGTGACTCTTAGGCCTAATTTTAAGTAGGCTTTCCTATCCTTTGTGGGGGTAAGTTTCATATGAACAAACCCACAAACTAGTGGCTCAGCCTATAGCTTTAGTTGTCCAGACTGCTTGTGAGAATATCAAGAATTCAACTTGGGGAAGTTGAATTTTCCCCCGTTCTCACCATTCCCCGAAGTGGACTTTCCAAATACTTTTTTATTCGCTGTTCGAGTGACTCTGGGATTTATTGGGGCATCACTCTGGACAAACCAACAAAATCTTCTGTCCTTCTCAAGGTTCCATGTACTTATGGTGTTCAATTAAGCTGTCTGCATAAGTTATATTAGGAAATGCAATAGTCAAAGTATAAATTTTGTACCAAATAAACATTTTTTGCTTTAGTATCTCACGTAATTTGAAATTTTAAAATATTAATTACCATCTATTTTCAGCACCCTGCATTAATGACGTTCCTTTGTTCTTCCTCATGCGGAAACATTTAAAAAATTTGTACGTGTAGTCACCATCATTATACACTCTAGACATTCCTAGATTATACCACCTCAATCTTTATTGTCTATCTTTCTTTCTCATTTCATTTGTGCCCCTAGCTCTCCTCCATTATTCCCACATTCAGCTTCATTCAGTGTTTTAACATAATTATATTACACTTAGGTAGTGTTGTACTGTCCGCTTCTGAGTTTTTACATTCAGGCCTGTTGCACGATCTTTGTCTCTTCAGCTACAATTACCCAATGTCTTACCCTATTTCTATCTCCTGATGTTCTCTGTTACCAACAAAATTCTCCAAGTTTATTCAGTAATGTCAGTTCATATCAGTGAGACCACACAATATTTGTCTTTTTGTTTCTGGCTAATCTCACTCAGCATAATATCCTTAAGGTCCATCCATGTTGTTACATACTTCATAACTTTATTCTGTCTTGCAGCTGCATAATATCCCATTGTATGTATATACCACAGTTTGTTTAGCCACTTGCCAGTTAATGGACATTTTGGTTGTTTTTCCATCTCTTGACAATTGTAAATAATGCTGCTATAAACATTGGTGTGCAAATGTCTGTATGTGTCCTTGCCCTCATGTCCTCTGAGTAGATACCTAGCAATGGTATTGCCGGGTCATATGGCAATTCTATATTTAGCTTTTTGAGGAAACAGCCAACTGCCTTCCACAGCGGTTGTACCATTTGACATCCCCACCAACAGTAGATAAGTGTGCCTCTTTCTCCACATCCTGTCCAGCACTTGTCATTTTCTATTTTATTGATAATGGCCATTCTGGTGGGTGTGAGATGATATCTCACTGTGGTTTTGATTTGCATTTCTCTAACAGCCATGGAAATTGAGCATGTCTTCATGTGCCTTTTGGCCATTTGTATTTCCTCTTCTGAGAAGTGTCTGATCATGTCTTTTGCCCATTTTGTAATTGGGTTGGCTGTCTTTTTGTTGTTGAGTTGAACAATCTCTTTATAAATTCTGGATACTAGACCTTTATCTGATATGTTGTTTTCAAATATTGTCTCCCATTGTGTAGGCTGTCTTTTTGCTTTCTTGATGAAGTTCTTTGATGCACAAAAGTGTTTACTTTTGAGGAGTTCCCATTTCTTTCTTTCTTTCTTCAGTGCTCTTGCTTTGGGTGTAAGGTCTAGAAACCCGGCTCCAGGTATAAGATTTATAAGATATTTCTGTACATTTTCTTCTAACAGTTTTATGGTCTTAGATCTAATGTTTAGGTCTTTGATCCATTTTGAGTTAACTTTTGTATAGGGTATGAGATTTGGGTCCTCTTTCATTCTTTTGCATATAGATATCCAGTTCTTTAGGCACCATTTATTGAAGAGACTCTTCTGTCCCAGATGAGTTGGCTTGACTGCCTTATCAAAGATCAACTGTCCATAAGTAAGAGGGTCTATATCTCAATACTCTATTCAATTCCATTGGTCAATATGTCTGTCTTTATGCCAGTACCATGCTGTTTTGATCACTGTAGCTTCATAATATGCCTTAAAGTCTAAAGTCAGGTAGCATGAGACCTCTGACTTCATTTTTTTCTCAGGATACTTTTAGCTATTCAGTACACGCTGCCTTTCCTGATAAATTTGGTTTTTGGTTTTTCTGTTTCTGAAAAGTAAGTTTTTGGGATTTTAATTGGTATTGCATTGAATCTGTAAATCAATTTAGGTTGCATTGACATCATAACTATACTTAGTTTTCCAATCCATGAACACGGTATGCCCTTCCATCTATTTAGATCTTCTGTGATTTCTTTTAACAATTTCTTGTAGTTTTCTTTGTATAGGCCTTATGCCTCTTTAGTTAAATTTATTCCTAAATATTTTATGCTTTTGGTTGCTGTTGTAAATGGAATTCTTTTCTTGATTTCCCTCCTTAGATTGTTCGTTACTAGTGTATAGAAATACTACTGATTTTTGAGTGTTAATCTTGTAACCTGCCACTTCGCTGTACTCATTTACTAGCTCCAGTAGTTTTGCTGTTGATTTTTTGGGGTTTTCGACAGAGTATCAGATCATCTGCAAACAGTGAGAATTTTACTTCTTCCTTTCCAATTTTGATGCCTTGTGTTTCTTTCTTTTGTCTAATTGCTCTGGCTAGAACTTCCAACACAGTGTTGAATAACAGTGGTGACAGTGGACATCCTTGTCTTGTTCCCAATCTTAGGGGGAAAGTTTTCAGTTTTTCCCCATTGGGGATGTTGTTAGCTGTGGGTATTTCATATGTTCCCTTTATCATTTTGAGGAAGTTCCCTTCTATTCCTATCCTTTGAAATGTTTTGAACAGAAAAGGATGTTGAATTTTGTCAAATGCCTTTTCTGCATCAATTCAGATGATCATGTGGTTTTTCTGCTTTGATTTGTTGATATGGTTTTCTTATGTTGGACCCTCCTTGCATACCTGGGATGAATCCTACTTTGTCATGATGTATAATTCTTCTAATGTGTTGCTGGATTTGATTTGCTAAAATTTTGGTGAGGAATTTTGCATCTATATTCATTAGAGAGATTGGTCTGCAGTTTTCTTTTTTTGTAATGTCTTTGTCTGGCTTTGGTGTGAGGATGATGTTGGCTTCATAGAAAGATTCTGGAATGTTTGGTAAAATTCACATGTGAAGCCATCTGGTCCTGGACTTTTCTTTTTGGGGAGCTTCTTAATGACTGATTCAATTTCTTTACTTGTGATTGGTTTGTTGGGGTTGTCTGTTTCTTCTCGAGTCAGTGTTGGTTGTTCATGCCTTTCTAGAAAGTTGTCCATTTCATCTACATTGTTGTATTTATTAGCATAAAGTTGTTTGTAGTGTCCTGTCATTACTTCGTTTATTTCTGTGGGGTCAGTGGTTATATCTCCTCTTCCATTTCTGATCTTATTTATTTGTATCCTCTCTCTTCTTTTTGTCAGTCTTGCTAAGGGTCCATCAATCTTATTAATTTTCTCATAGAACCAGTTTCTGGTTTTGTTGATTTTCTCAGTTGTTTTCACATTCTCAGTTTCTTTTATTTCTGTCTGATCTTCGTTGTTTCATTCCTTTTGCTTGCTTTGGGGTTGGTTTGCTATTCTTTCTCTACTTCTTCCAAGTGGACAATTAGTTCCTCGATTTTTGCCCTTTCTTTTTTTTGATATAAGCATTTAGAGCAATAAATTTCCCTCTTAGCACTGCCTTTGCTGCATCTCATAACTTTTGATATGTTGTGTTTTCATTTTCATTTGCCTCGAGATATTCACTGATTTCTCTTATAATTTCTTCCTTGACCCACTGGTTGTTTAAGAGTGTGTTGTTGAGCCTCCACGTATTTGTGAATTTTCTGACACTGTGCCTATTATTGATTTCCAACTTCATTCCTTTATGATCTGAGAAAGTGTTTTGTATGATTTTAATCTTTTAAAATTTATTGAGACTTGCTTTGTGACCCAGCATATGGTCTATCCTTGAGAATGATCTATGAACACTTGAGAAAAAGGTGTATCCTGCTGTCGTGGGGTGTAATGTTTTATAAACGTCTGTTAAGTCTTGCTCATTTATTGTATTACTCAAATTCACTGTTTCTTTATTAATCCTCTGTCTAGATGTTCTCTCCATTGATCAGAGTGGTGAATTGAAGTCTCCAACTATTATGGTAGATGTGTGTATTTCTCTTTTCATTGTTTGCCTCATGTGTTTTGGTACATTCTGGCTCGGTGCATAAATATTTATCATTGTTATGTCTTCTTGCTGAATTGTTCTTTTTATTAATACATAGTCTCCTTTGACTCTTTAACTGTTTTACATTTGAAGTCTAATTGGTTGGATTTTGGAATAGCTACTGCTGCTCTTTTCTGATTGTTATTTGCATAAAATATCTTTTCCCAACCTTTCACTTGCAACCTATGTTTATCCTTGGGTCTAAGATGTGTTTATTGTAGACAGCATATAGATAGGTCCAGTTTTTTAATCCATTCTGCCAGTCTATGTGTTTTCATTGGGGAGTTTAATTCATTGATCTTTAGTGTTATTACTGTACAGGTAGTCCTTTTTTCTACCATTTTGCCTTTTGGATTTTATATGTCCTACCTAATTTTCCTTCTTTTTACCTTTACTCATAGTCTTCCTTTCTCCACTGTTCTCCATACCTCACCTCTCTCTTCTGTCTTTTCGTATCTATCTCTACTGCTCCCTTTAGTATTTCTTGCAGAGTTGGTCTCTTGGTCACAAATTCTCTCTGTGAAGTTTTGCCTGAAAATATTTTCATTTCTCCCTCTTTTTTTTACATGGGCAGGCACTGGGAAGTGAACCTGGGTCCTCTGGCATGGCAGGCAAGTGTCCTTGCCTGCTGAGCCACTGTGGCCTGCCCATCTCCCTCATTTTTAAAGGACAATTTTGCTGCATATTGAATTCTTGGTTGGCAGTTTTTCTCTTTTAGTAATTTAATTATATCATCCCACTGTCTTCTTGCTGCCATGGTTTCTGCTGAGAAATTTGTGCATAGTCTTATTGGGCTTACCTTGTATGTGATGGATTGCTTTTCTCTTGCTCCTTTCAAGATTCTCTCTTTCTCTTTGACCTCTGACATTCTGATTACTAAGTGTCTTGGGGTATGTCTGTTTGGATCTATTCTCTTTGGGGTACGCTGCACTTCTTGGATCTGTAATTTTAAGTCTCTCATAAGAGTTGGGAAATTTTCAGTGATCATTTCCTCCATTAGTTTTTCTCCTCCTTTCCCCTTCTCTTCTCCTTCTGGGACACCCACAACACATATATTCGTGCACTTCATAATGTCGTTCAATCCCTGAGTCCTTTCTCATATTTTTCATTTTTCCCTGTATTTTCTTTTGCTTGTTGGATTTCATATGTTCTGCCCTCCAGTTCACTAATCCTGTGTTCTGCCTCTCGAAATCTACCATTGTAGTTTTCCATAATTTTTTCATCTCTTCTACTGTGCCTTTCATTCCCATAAGTTCTATGATATGTTTTTTCAGAACTTTGATTTCTTCTTTTTGTTCATTCCTTGCCTTTCTTATATCCTCTGTCAATTCATTGATTTGATTTTTGATGAGGTTTTTTTTATTAATTAAAAAATTAACTAACACAACATTTAGAAATCATTCCATTCTACATATGCAATCAGTAATTCTTAATATCATCACATAGATGTATGATCATCATTTCTTAGTACAGATGCATTGATTTAGAAAAAGAAATAGCAAGACAACAGAAAAAGAAATAAAATGATAATATAGAGAAAAAATAAAAATAAAAAATACAAAAATATATAAGAAAAAAACTATAGCTCAGATGCAGCTTCATTCAGTGTTTTAACATAATTACATTACAATTAGGTAGTATTGTGCTGTCCATTTTTTTTTTTTTTTAGAAATCATACCATTCTACATATGCAATCAGTAATTCTTAACATCATCACATAGATGCATGATCATCGTTTCTTAGTACATTTGCATCGGTTTAGAAGAACTAGCAATATAACCGAAAAAGATATAGAATGTTAATATAGAGAAAAAAAATAAAAGTAATAATAGTAAGAACAAAACAAAACAAAACAAAACAAAAACCTATAGCTCGGATGCAGCTTCATTCAGTGTTTTAACATGATTACTTTACAATTAGGTATTATTGTGCTGTCCATTTTTGAGTTTTTGTATCTAGTCCTATTGCACAGTCTGTATCCCATCAGCTCCAATTACCCATTATCTTACCCTGTTTCTAACTCCTGCTGAACTCTGTTACCAATGACATATTCCAAGTTTATTCTCGAGTGTCGATTCACATCATTGGGACCATACAGTATTTGTCTTTTAGTTTTTGGCTAGACTCACTCAGCATAATGTTCTCTAGGTCCATCCATGTTATTACATGCTTCATAAGTTTATCCTGCCTTAAAGTTGCATAATATTCCATCGTATGTATATACCACAGTTTGTTTAGCCACTCGTCTGTTGATGGACATTTTGGCTGTTTCCATCTCCTTGCAATTGTAAATAACGCTGCTATAAACATTGGTTGATGAGGTTTTTGATGTCTGTTCATATATTCTGAATTAATTGTTTTAACTCCTGTATCTCATTTGAATTGTTGGTTTGTTTGTTCCTTTGACTCGACCATATGTTCAGTTTTCCTGGTGTGATTTGTTAATTTTTCCAGGTGTTTAGGCATTTAATTAACCTTAATTAGTTTATTCTGGAGATTGTTTTCACTTCTTTTACCTAGGGTTTTCTTGCTGGATGAATTTGTTGTCTGTCTGTTCTTTGACATTCAGGTCAGCTTTTTGTGGACCTCTAGCTTAGGTTTTGTTTAGCAGAGGAGAATTTTTCAGTTCTTCTTTTCTTGTTGCTTGCCCTGCCTTTATGCTGTGCCTTACCTCCCTGTCCCATCCTCCACCCCACCCCCTGACCCTGCCACTTGTACTCTAATTTCTGTCTCCCTGAGCTTGATTTTCTCTGATGCTTTGTTTGTAGTTACCGGGGCTTAACTTTAAGGTCCTTAAGCAATAACAGTCTTGTTTACTTTGACACCAACTTCAGTAGTAAATACAAAATGTGTTGCTATACCCCTCCAGCCCCCCATCTTTATGTAGTTCTTGTTTCATGTTACGTGTGGATTGAGTCCCAAACCACTGAATTATCATTGTATTCTATTCACCTGCCTTTTAAGATCCTGAGGGAGATAAAAAGTGCAGTTGCAAGCCAAAAAATAGTCCTATCATTACAGGTATCCACATTGTTGCCCCATCAGAGATCTCTGCTTCTTCAGGCAGCCTCTAGCTCTTGTCTGTTGTCCTTTCCTTTCAGCCTGTAGAGCCCTGTTGAGCATATGGGGTGGCTCCAGCCCTATGCACCCCAGCAAAACATGTTCTCCAACGCAGTCTGCTCGTGTGGTGTGTGCCCATTTTCAGTAGGAGCTTCTGATGAGGCCACCTCAATGAAGGTGTGGCCCAGCCGGCTCAGGATGGGTCCTGTGCTTTGACCAGAGGCCTCATGGGGAAGGTCACAGGGAGAGAAGGCAGGATGGTGCCTGCAGAGGCTAGAGTCCATAGGACACTGAAGAGAAGGGGCCGGCCAGGGGAGGCCACCGGGCACACTGTCCAGGGAGGGAGGAGGATGGGGACAGAGGATCCCAGAAAGGGAGGAGCCTAGGGAGGAAGGGGTCCAGGGTGGGAGGAGACTGGAGAGGAAGGAGCCTGGGTAGGAGGGAGACCGGGGAGGGAGGAGCCTGGGAACAGAGACGCCTGGGGAATGGAGGATCCCGGGGTTGGAGGAGCCTGAAGATGGAGGAGACCCGGGAGGGAGGAGCTTGGGAATGGAGGTGCCTGGGGATGGAGGAGTCCCAGGAAGGAGGAGCCTGGGCAGGGAGGAGCCTGGGGACAGAGGATTCCAGGGCCCAGGGCCAGAATTGTCTTGAGGACATGTGATTCAGAGGTTCCCAGTATGTAAGCCAAATGGTGTTTGTTTGGGCAGGTTGGAAACTAAAAGAGCATTTGTTGTAGGGCTGGCCTAGTGGGGACAAACTTCTTCAGCTTTTATTTATTTGGGAATGTCTTAATCTCACTCTCACATTTTTCAAAAATTTTAATGCAATTTTATTGATATATATTCACATGCCATGTAATCATCCAGAGTGCACGGTGCTCAGAGTATCATCATGTAACTGCATTCATTGTCACAGTCGACCTTTTTGTGTAAAGAGTAACATAGAAGGAAAAAGCAATCAACTTCAATGCATACTGCAACAATTTGTTGTAGAACAAATTTCAGATTTTAGTATGGGCTACAAGTCATAATTTTGGTTTTTACTGCCATCTACTCCAAGACACTAGAGACTAAAAGAAATATCAGTATTATTACTCAGGAGTCATTCTCATTTGTTAAACCTGACCTTCTCTGAATAACTCCACCTTCTCTTTGGATCTTCCTTCCACTCTTTAGGGCTATTTAGACTATGCCCATTGAAACGTTTTCATGTTGGAAGGGGTTGTGGATAATACAGGGTACAGAGATGAACTAGTTGATGCTGTGGAGGGGCTGGCTCCTCTGCAGTTCAGGACTTATCTGGCCTAGGGACCCATCTGGAGGTTGTAGGTTTCTGAAAGTAATCCTAGTGCATGGAACCTTTTAGAATCTCATATAAAACCCTAAGTATTCTTTATGTCACCCTCATTTTTGAAAGATGGTTTTATGAGGTAAAGAATTCTTGCTTGCTAATTTTTTGCTTTCTGCCCTTTAAATATATCATTCCACTGCCTCCTTGCCTCCATGACTTCCAATGAGAAATCAGTGCAATCTTTTGAGGCTCCCTTGTATGCAACATGTTGCTTCTCTCCTGTGGCTTTCACAGTTCTGACTTTGTGTCTGACGTTTCACAGTTTAATTTTAATATGTCATGCCATGGATCTGTTTGGGTTTATCCTGTTTGGAATTCATAGAGTATTTTGCAGATACATATTTGTGTCTTTTGTTAAATTTGCAAAGTTTTCAGCCTTTATTTCTTTGACTATTATCTCTGTTCCTTAAGTTTGTACCCATCTAATGTTATGGCAGAGCTTTCCTTGATTGCCTGTAGTGAACCCCCCCAAAAAAAGGAAAAACAGGTAACACATTCCCCAGCCTTTGCAGGTTGACCTGTGAGTGCTGTCCTCCAGGGCTTATCCCCATGCTGAGTTAAGAATATAGCTCCAGGCCATGTTGTAAGGCTTCCCTGGCCCTTTCTGTGCATGAATCTCAGGCTTGCATGCACACATGGCCCTAGGAAGTCACCTGTTTACAGGGACACGAATGCCCCCTTTGTCCTAGGAAAGAGTTCCCAACAGTCCTGGCCCTGCTGTCTGTGTCCTACAGCAGCAGTCCCCTGCCCCAGGCAGCACTTGACTGCTTTCCTGCAGTGTCCTGTAAGAGAGTTGGGTGAGCAGGTTCTGGGACAGATGGCCAGCCCCGCGGAACACCATCAGATAGACGTACATTCTCCCAGAGTGCATGCCATGGTCTCTCTGCTCCTGTGGAGCCAGGACCAGGGGAGAGGGGTCAAGGGGCTGGCCAGGCCACCACCAGGGCCCCTGGTTTTAAGTAGACTTCTTGATTCAGTGCTCATCCTGTGACCACAGTCTTTTAGCTGTTTTCTGGAGAAAGGTCTTTATGTATCTCTTGCTAGTTGCTGAAAGCTTCTGTTGGGGGAACAGAGCCCTGAAGCATCTCAGTTCCTGATTTTTAAAAATGATTTCTTAACTTATTTATTCATTTATATTTTTATTTAAAGACTATATATTAATTAGAGTTACAACTGCAGAGTTTCACTCCAGCTCCTTCTCTGAATTTGTCGACCTTTTGTGCACTGCAAGAAACTTTCCACCTCTGCTTGAAGTCACGTGCAGTGTAGATCAAGATCAGCAGTCCTTTCTTTCACTCATGCTAATTGTTTGCAGAAATAACTTATTTTACTATTTTTAATTGTGTTCTTGTTTATTTTAAATGGGTTAAGTCAGAAACCTAAGAATCTGTGATATTACCTTACTTACAAGTTAACAATTGAATTAGTTTGCCACAATTTTACACATGTACACACATCTGCATGCACATGTACACACACACACACACACACACACACGAGAACTCTGAGTTAGACACAGACAGGTTGTTACTCAAAGCAGGTGCAGCAGCCAGAGCAGTGCCCCAGCATAGTGTGGTGAGCCCCAGATGGTGCCTGCATGTGCAGGGGGACCCCTCACCGTAGAGGAACCCCAAATTGAGGAACTCTGATTTTAAGTAGATGATCTAGTGACCTCAGGAGAGGGAGAACCTTATCTTCATTTTAGAATATTAGCAAATTCTGGGGAGAAGCAGGATGGTCTTTATCTTCACTGCTGGTCTGTCTGTGGATGTTGTGCAATGTCTGCTCTAGAAACATTTTTAAATTGCTGTAAATGCCTTTACTTGAGGGTCTCCTGCTGTGCATAAATGTGCAGTCTTCCTGGAGTTTTGTCTTCAACATTTGGGTCTCCCTCCAGCAATCCCCCGCTTTTCTTGTCTTAAAGCAGAACAAAACTCCTCTCCACCACTTGTCTTCTTCAACTGCCATTCTTTGTCTTAGTCCCCTACACTCCTGTTCTCCCATCACTCTCTCTTCCCTGCTCCTCCTCTGTCTCTCTCTCTTTCTTTCAAATTTTTATTAGAGAAGTTGGGGTTTTTCAGACCAATCATGCATAAAATACAGGGTTCCTGGACACCAACCACCCCACGACCAACCCCTTGTATTGATGTGGAACATTTGTTGCCATTGATGATAATATTTATTTTTTAATTGTGCTCATTTTTTAAATACTTTATCTTTGTTATAATTGATGAAAAATTACCAAAATAGTACTATTAACTATCTTCCATAGTTTATATTAGGTGTATTTTTCCAGTATTACCACTCTATTATTAACACCTTGTATAGTGTCATATATTTGTTATAGTTCATGAATCAAACAGCATTCTTGTACTCTTAGCTGTAGTCCATTGTCTACAATTGGGCTTTCTGTGCTATACAGTCCTATACTTTTAATTATTACTCCGGTAGCATGTGTGGCCTCATGTTTCCCCTTTTAACCACATTCACCTGTATTTGGAGTGCTGTTAATTACCTGTACAATAATGTGCTGCCATGATCACCATCTGTTTCCAAACCATTACAGTCAAGCTAAGTGGAAATTCTGTACAGTCACCTGGTATTCTACAATCTGGATTGGAGATCTTTGAGTTTCTTATTATAATTAGTTCGTATCAATGAGATTGTACAATGTTTGTCCTTTTGTGCCTGGCTTCTTGCACTAGACAGTAAGTCCTCAAGGTTCATCCATGTTGTTCTGTGCCTCAGGACTTCATTCCCTCTTATGGTTGGGTAGTATTCCATCACATGCGTGTACCATATTTTATTTATCCAGTCATCAGTTGATAGACACTTGGGTTGCTTCTATCTTTTGGTAGTTGTGAATAATGTCACTGTGAACATACCAGTTTGAGTCTCTGTTTTCAGTTCTTCTGATTGCTGTATATACCAATATTGATGTGTATACTTGGTATATACCAAGAAGTGGGATTGCCAGGTCATAGGATCATTCTATATTTAGCTTCTGAGCAACTGCCCAACTGTCTTCTTACAGTCATAGCACCATTTTACATTCCCATCAACAATAAATGAATTTTCCTATTTCTCCACATTCTCCCCAACACTTAAGTTCTCTGATTTTTCATGGTAACCATTCTAGTGGGTGTGAAATGATACCTAATTGTGGTTTCATTTGCATTTCCCTAATAGCTAGTGATGTTGAGCATCTTCTCATGTGCTTTTTTGACATTTGTATGTATCCTCTTTGGAAAAATGTCGGTTTGAGCATTTTGTCCATTTTTTAATTAGGCTGTTTGTTTTTTTAATGTTGAGTTGTAGGATTTCTTTATATATTCTGGATACTAAACTCTTATTGGATATGTGATTTCCAAATATTTTTTCCCATTGGGTAGGACCTCTTTGTAGTATGGATGTTTTGATATGATTTCACCTTCACTATGTTTAAGAAAAAAAAAATGGAGCCTCAGGTTTTGGATTAGCACTGACCTTGGATGAGTTACTTCATTGCCTTGTGTGCTGGATCCCCACCTCCAGACTCTTTTCTCTCTGAGGGCTGTCGTCTTCATCTTACCTGTGAAAATGAATGGAGGTAATCGTTGCACACCTTTGTGTGCCAGCCTGTCCCGGCTGCTCAGGGGCTTGCTAGGGCCCTGGACGTGTAGCTCCCTAGATCCCCGGAAGACGTTTGTTCTCAGTAGCTGTGCACTTCCCTTTCTGTAGCATGAATTTAAGT
This sequence comes from Tamandua tetradactyla, assembly GCF_023851605.1. Taxonomy (NCBI): domain Eukaryota; kingdom Metazoa; phylum Chordata; class Mammalia; order Pilosa; family Myrmecophagidae; genus Tamandua; species Tamandua tetradactyla. The sequence continues at coordinate 1,045,298 of NC_135327.1, forward strand.
GAAGGTAGCACTAACTGGTGAGTGTCCTCCCTGGCCTGCAGCCAGGCCCACAAGACCTTTCTCCACCCCAGGAGTCAGTGCCTTGGAGGGTCGGGCTGGAGGCAGGCCCTTGGCCACAGCACAGCCACTCCAGAGAAGTCACCTGTGAGATGGACTTTCCTCATCTTACCAAACCCCAGGGGACACACGGTAAAGTTAATATGCATAAAATAAGTGCATGTAAAGCACTTAGGACAGGGTATAGCAGGAAGAACTTTCATTGGTGGGGGTCTTGTTTTAAAAGTATTGGTTTCTTTTAAGTAGTGATTTTGTAACTTGCAATACCACATTAACTGAACCAGAGAATTGACCTAAGCGTGTCTGCAGTGAACTGATTGAACGAGGAGCCTCCTTAGAGCCAGGAATACTGACTGTTAGGTCAAATCTACTCACACTGTGGGTAGTTCAGAGTGTGGCGCTCCACCAGCTCAGGGCAGGGAGCTGTCAGGGAGTGTGGCAGTGCACCCCAGACTGCACGGTGTGGTGTCCCTCATCTCCACCGGCTCCACCAGCTCCCAGCCCTGTGTTCTGACACTTGGTGGGTGTGGGAGCTGTTAGGGGGCACATTAGTGCACCACAAAGAAGTTTTATGCTCACAGGAAGGTAAAATAGGCTAAAACCAACCAGCAAACTGAAACAGAAGCAGTCCTAAGCCTACCTTGATGGTGAGGGAGAACATGCCCCAAGTGCCCTTCTTGATTGGCATGTGGCTGCTGTCAGGAAGTCTCTGCCAGGAATTCCCCAGGCCACCTGCAGGCATCCTGAGTTCCTCCCAGTTCCACTTACCCACCAGTCTTTTTCATCACCGTGAGTTAGCACAGCCAGGATTCTCAACATTTAAAGTTTTGAATAACAGTTTTAAAATAGTAATACTTGAAGCATTTTAAGACTGGGAAATAAATTATTTGTGTAGGCATCCTTAATTTAGGACCTAATAGTATTATGTAATGATTCTCTCTCTTCATTGTATAGCTCTTTATTGGTTATAAAACACTTTTACATAAATGTTATTTATTCCCAGGGGTCAAGAAAAATTCTGACCCCTCCCCCCCACCAGGAGTATGTTAAACACTGGAATAGCTAAGCCTTATTGAAATCAGTGTATTTCTAAAGATATGTATTTTTTCTTGATTCTAACAACCCAGTTTATAGTTTATATGCCGCTGCTTCATTTGATAATTTAGAGAATAAAATAAGCATGAGTGCATTCTAAAGTAGTGGTTATGAAGTATAATATATGGCATTCGTCAATGATCAGAATTTCATTCTAGCATAATTATCAGTGGAGCACTAATGTCTAAAATGACCTTAAGGAAAAAGCTGTTTGAAAAATTGAGTAATATATCCAGAAACCAGTCCAGTAGTGGGAAACTTGATGTCGAAAAGGTGCTGCAGGATGTGCTCTGACATTGTCAGTAACATAAATAAATTAATGTGGAAACAAAATTTAGTTAACCCATTGTACTCTTAGTTTGTGAGTAACATAGGCTTAGACTATTACTGAAATGTTATGTTTTGCATATAAGGCTTATAATCTGCTCAGTGTTTATACACAGGAACTGGACACAGACTTGGTTAGCCAGTGTAAAAGGGCTTGGCCAAGTATCATTTCCCCAAAGGTTCTAAATTAATTCACTGCACATATTAAGAAAACTCAGTCATAATGTTGAAACAAATTAGAGCTAACATCAGAGTTTCTGTGTAGTTGCATCACCTTGGCTAAATGCTTTTCTCTGAAAGCTGGCTAAGGAGCCATGCACAGGCATCGATGGGAGGGGAGCCTTAGTGGGCAGCCCCTTCCCCCAATCCCTGCCCCCCACCCCAGTACCCAGACCTCCTGGGGTTCCTCTACCCTTGAGCTTATCATCATCCACAAAGGAAATGACCAGCAGCCTGGAGGTCCCAGGTTGAGAACTAGGTATGCAGACAAAATTTCAAAAGAAAAATTATTCTCTGAATGTCCACAGGAATGATAGTTATGATTTGATGCCCCTGAGAAAGTGTAAAAGATGGATAAGTTCCTGGCATGAAATTGTGAGCAGTACCTAAGAAATTCTGATATGAGCAAAGGAAGGGACATTTGAGGAGTCTGGTGTAGCTGCATACCAGCTTCTGAGGCATCCAGAGATTGCTTGGATCTCTGCCAGGAGCAGAGTGAGCTAGGGCCCGAAGGAAAGAATAAGGACAAGAGAATAAATGAATGCAGACACCTTCTTTTCTTCTGTTAGGGCAAGTTAAGAAGTTCCCCTAACTGTACTTCCATGACATGGTAACTTGTTACTGCAGAGATATAAAGCAGGTGCAGCTGTTAGCACCTGGGGATGGGGTGCTGCTATTCCTGAACCCCAGATGCAGGGGACAGCTGGAACTGGGCAGTGGGCAGTGGCTGGAAGGATCCAGGTGGGGCAGGCACTATGGGAGTCTGGAATCTGGACCTCCGTTTATATTTTTGAGGACTTTTACCTCTGAATATAGCTTTTTTTGTTACTGTCAATTTTGGTATCGGATATGCTTCCTTCATATAATAAATTGAGTAACCTTTATGTCCCCTTCCTCCCCTCCCTTCCTTCCTTCACCTCTTTTTTGTTGTTTCCAAAACAGAAGGAAAAATTAATAATTATCTGTTCCCTGAATTTTTGAGAGTATTCTTAAACTTTTTAAGACTAGTTCTTTTCTGTGTACAATTCTTAAATATATTCAGTTCCATCCATGCATCCATGCTTATTAATCCTTTAGCTTTTCCAGCTTCTTGAATTGGTTTTGTGATCCAAAATATCATCCATTTAATTGAGATTAGAGGCTTGTATTTCTTTCTTTTATTTTTTTCCAAATTCTCTTTACATTTAGTGAGAATGAAGTGATTAAATTAAAGTAGAACAAGCTTGATGGACAATCAAGTCTGTGTTGGTTTGCGTCAGTTCACAAGGGCCCCTCAGAACAGGGGCTCTTTTGCAGAAATTCAGGTTCTTGTGTTATCCCTCACTGTGTGCTCAGTAAAAGAAAGGCCTGGTGGGGAATTCGAAGGAGGTAACTTCAAATGAGGGAACTTGTGGTGACGTCCTGAAAATCGCACTTCCACTCTCACAGGCCAAAAGCACAGTACTTTTTCCACAGGACTCCTGCATCCTGGGGCATGTCCCCGGGGTGGTGGCAGGTCTCCACTGGCAGCTGGCAGGTGTCCTCTGGCAGGTCTCCATGCCCTCGCGGCGCTGCTCCCAGACTCGTCCCTGGGCTCTGTCCTTCACTTGTTGGAAAATTGCCTCTCCTTCCCTGTTGATGCTTTCCGGATGGAGATGCTCTCTTCAGGGAGAAATAAATTCATCTCTCCATTGTATTCTTGAGTGCTTATATTTAATTTTATACCGACAATGCTTAATTGCATTATACTTATTATACTTACTATATCGTGCTTATTGTTATGCTTATATTCGTTTTTGTATTCACTCATTTTATTTTATTTTAGTGAGCCTCATTTTTATTAATATGATTTGTCTAGTTATCTCTTTAAAGAAGCAGTTCATAGATTTATCTTATTTATTAATGTCTGTTTTTACCTCTTTTTCTTTTTAAATAGTTTCTTAATGTCTGTTTTTACCTCTTTTTCTTTTTAAATAGTTTCTTGAGTTAAAATTTAATTTGCTTAGAAATAAAAAAATTCAGGGCAGTGGGGTGAATTTGATGACAGACATAGTGAAAAAGGACAGAGGGTGTATACTTTCTAAACAGTACATATATACATACATATATATATATATATATGTAGGTATTTTTTCCTCTTTGGACCTCTACTAGTACTCTGATTATCAGCCCACCACAGTCTGAGATATATCCTAGTATTATATTAAGCTACACAGAATTACAGGGCCTCATTTCCATTCTGGACTGCAGGAGTTTGGAGTGATTAAATGAGCTACCCAGACGGGTTGATTCAGATTATGTGTTACTGACAATTTAGGTTCTAGACATCATAAACTCTGCCTTTAGTCTCATATGTTAGCTGAAGGTCTAGAGTACATACACATCTTTTACCTTGTATTCTGATTTACCTTAGACCCAGCCAGATTGGCTTTGTTTTTAACTCTCATTGAGGATTGATCTCTTTTTCGGTTGCTTTAACTGTTTATTACGTATGGCTGTGCTGACCTTCAGGGGTGTCAGGCTGGGGCTTTTGTATGCTGTTGTGCTATACACTTAAGGTGGGTGCACCGTGTCTAGAGAGTAGTAGGGGACAGAGAGATCCACGGGGACCTGCCCCTCCTTCTCAGGACCCATCCTACCTTCTTGAGAGCCCAGTGCCTCTGCTTCCCCTGAGGTTCAGACACCTGCAGGCAGGCCCTGCTGCTCTCCGAGAAGACCCTGCCCATCAGCTCGACCTTGCCAAGGGCTTCTGCCGCAGCTGTCTGCACTGATGACAGCACTCAGGCTCCAGGCTAGCTCCACATTTTCCTTGAAACCACTGAGATTCTCAATCATCATAATAATATTTATCTGCTAAGCCAATTAACATATATCTAATAGCTGCTTTAAGGTCTTTGTCTGGTAATTGCAACATCTGAGTTGTCTCAGGATCATCTTTTGACAGTCTTTTATTTAGGCTGTAGGTCACATTTTCCTGTCAATCTATAGATTTGTTTCTTTTCTTTTTCTTTATTTATTAAGATAAATTGTAGGTTTTTAGAAAAATCATGCATAAAATCTAGAGTTTCCATATATCACCATTTTCATAGCACCTTGCATTGGTGTCGTATATTTGTTACAATTGATGAGAGAAGACTTTTGTAATTTTACATTAGGGTTCATTGTTTTTTTAGAACCTTTAATTGGCCTTTTAACTATGCCTTGTTTGACTAATGAAAATAAACAGTACTACCTTGTTTTCTCATTTGGGTGGGGAGATGGTTGGTTATGGCAGTTTCTTCTCAGAGTTTCACAAGTATTTTGCATTTATATGATTAAAGGCATAGACATGGATTTTGCTCTGGTGCTTCAAATTATATAAATTATTTGTATTATATTTAAATTGTCCAATTAATTACTGAATCATCTGTATGATTTGAAAGTTTATGACTTAAGGAAACTTTTCAATTTAAGTGATTTCTTACTCAGAATGATGGTATCACAGAACCACCATGGACTTATCCATGGTTATGAAATGCCTTTTTTTATGGTTTTGCTTTCGATGAATGTAAAAAATAATAAAATAAAAATTACATATGTATTTATACACACACATACATACACACACAAAAAAAGAACGCAGAAAGGTCAGAATGGTCTCCTTAGGCATGTATGGGGCTAAACACAAGTTCTGATTCAGTAAAGACTACGGGAAATTTCCCCACATTTAGAAAAGCTGTTCTCTAATGCAAAGAAAATAATATACCATGGTATCAAATGTTCTTTTCTGATAAATGATGCAACTACAGAAAGCTTTTATTTGTTCAAAGTAACCAGTGATATTGATGCAAAAACAAAACAAAAACCAATACCCCCCAAAATACCTAACTCCCCCAATAATACTACTTCAAAACAAACATATCAAACTTGATTTCCAGTAGAATATTCTTCACACTAATAAATCAAAAAACCAAGACCCAGGTTTTATATATATATAAATATATATAAAAAGCAATCCAAACAATTATTGAGCTTCATCTTCTGGACAAGAATGCCAAGTTAGTCTCTCTTCATAAAAAGCAATTACAATTTGAGGACACTTCATGTTTGCCTCTTTGGCCAGCACCAAGTCTGCCTCATCTGAATCTTTCCATTTCATGAGAAACATTAATTCTCCACTGCTATCTGTGGCACCAATTATACGTTCAGGATCAAGACCTCTTGCAAAGCCTCTTGGTTTGTCAGCAGCATCTCTTTTCTTCTTTGATTTACTGTCATCAGATTCACTGTCAGATAATGATTTTCTTTTTGTACCATCTTTTTCTTTACCAGCTTTTTGAGAATTAAGAAATGCTTCAATTAACTCTGGGCAATCTAAATTTTCTTCAGGCTCCCAAGTATTGTCAGCATCTGTAAATCCCTTCCACTTCAGGAAATACTCCACCTTCCCATTTACTACACGTCGATCCAGTACTTTTTCCACCACAAATTCTTCAGGTTCTGCCTCTTCTACTTTTTTACTCTTTCCATTCTGCTTCTTTCCCATTTTCTGCAATGTAGTTTTATTGGAGGCCATTTTTTATTGCAGACTTGAAGAGCTATTATTCACCGCCTCCGAGCTGCTCCAGGTCCCGGGTCTGCAGCGTCTCCAGCCCTGCGCGCCTCCAGCTCGACTCATTGTTTTTTATGTCCTTTCTTTTTATTTTCTAATTTTTTATTCTAGGAACCTAGAATTTCTCCTTCGAGCCACATTCAAATATATGTTTCATTGATGTTAATGACATTCACAAAGTTTCCTACTGTCACCACTATCCATTTCCAAAAATTCTCAGTCACCCCAAACAGAAACTCTGTAGCAATTAAGCATTATGTCCCCCTTCCTTATCCCCACCCTAGTCCCTGGTTACCTGTAGTGTAGTTTCTGACTCGAGGAATTTGCTTATTCTAATGATTTCATTTTAGTGGTATCATACACTAATTGTCCTTTTGTGCCTGGCTCATTTCACTCAGCCTAATGTCCTCAGGGTTCATTCATGTTGTCGCCTGCATCAGGACTTTATTCCTTCTTACAGCTGAACAGTATTCCATCATGAGTGTAGATCACATTTTGTTCATTCATTCGTCAGTGACGGACACTATTCCAGTCATTTGTCCATTCTTTAACTGGGTTGTATGTCTTTTTCTTGTTGAATTTTAGAATTTCTTTTTTTCTAATACAAGACCGTGAAGATGCTTCCTTATATTTTCTTCAAGAAGGTCTAGCTCTTATTTTAAGGTCTTTGATCCATTTTTAGTTGATTTTTGTGTATGATGTGAGGTAGGGGGTCCTCCTTTTCTTTTTTTGCATATGGACATCCAATTTTCCCAGCACCATTTGTTGAAATCCAGTTGAGTGGACCTGGCATCCTTGTCAAAAATCCATTGACCGTAGATGTAAGGATGATTTCCAAGCTCACAGTTTGAGACCATTGGTTTCTGTGTCTGTCCTTGTGTCAGTACTATACTGTTTGATTGTTGTGACTTTGTATTAATTTTAAGATCAGGAAATGTGAGTCCTCCAACTTTGTTCTTCTTTTCCAACATGGCTTAGGCCATTCAGAGCCCTTTACCCTTCCATATCAATTTGATGATTGGCTTTTCCATTTCTTCAAATAAGGCAGTTGTAATTTTGATTGGAATTGTGTTGAATCTGTAAATGACTGTGGGTAGAATTGGCATCTTAACAATATATTTAGTCTTTTAAACTGTGACCATGAAATGTCCTTCAATTTATTTAGGTCTTCATTGATTTCTTAATGTTTTATAGTTTTTTGTGTATAAGTCCTTTACATCCTTGGTTAGATTTATTACTAGATATTTGATTATTTTTGTTGCTATTATAAATAAGGTTTTTTCTTCCAGTTTTCATTACTGGAAATTCATTCATAAAATTAGTATGAAAGCACTACTAATTTTGGGGTGTTGACGGTGTACCCTTCCACTTTGCTGGATTTGCTGCTTAGTTCTTGTAGCTTTGTTTTCACTAGTGAGTATGATGTTCATTGTGGGTTTTTCATATATGCCCTTTATCATGTTCAGGACATTTCTTTCTATTCCTATTTTTCTAAGCGTTTTAACAAGAAAGGATGCTGTATTTTGTCACATGCTTTTTCTGCGTCAATCGAGGTGATCATTTGATTTTTCCACTTTGTATTACTAATGTGGTATATTATGCTAATTGGTTTTCTTATGTAAAACCACCCTTGCATACCTGAGATAAAACCCACCTGATCGCAGTGTGTAATTCTTTTCATGTGCTGTTGGATTCAATTTGCAAGTAATTTGTTGTGAATTTTTGCGTATATTTATAAGGATATGGAATTGTAATTTTCTTTTCTTTTGATACGTTTGTCAGGCTTTAGCTTTGGTGTGAGGGTGGTGTTGATCTCATAGAATGACTTAGTGTTTTTGAAAGCATTTGAGTAGTATTAATGATGTTTTTCCTGGATATTTGTTTAAATTCAACTGTGAAACCATCTAGTCCTGGGTTTCTTTGTTGGGAGGTTTTTGATTACTGATTGTGGTGGCTTGGAGCTGTATCTAACCCAGAAAATCATATTCTTGAAAATTTGAATCTGTTAATGTATGAACTCATCGTAAGTTGGTCCTTTTTATGAGATTATTTCAGTTCGAGTGTGGCCCACTTTGATCAGTATGAGCCTTAATCCTCTTACTGGAGTCCTTTATAAGCAGAATGAAATTCAGGCGAAGAAAGAGAAAGCCTGAGGAAGCAAGCAGCTGAAGGTCACCAGAACCTGGAATAGAAGAGAGAGGCCACCTCATGCACTGCCAGGTGACACAGGGCCCAGGACCAAGGGCCACCGACATCCAGCCCAGAGCACCAGTTTTTGGGAAGAAAGCATCACTGTGATGATCCCTTGATTTGGACTTTTTTTTAACCTCAAATCCAAGAATTAATAAATCCCTATTGTTGACCTCAACCCACTGCATGGTGCTTGCTTGGCCAGCCAAGAAAGTAAAGGCACACTCGCTTTCCTACTAGTTATTAATTTCCTGAGACCTTGTGCTTCTCCTCAGGTCAGCAAGGGAAGTTTGTAGGTGTCTAGGGATTTGTCTTCTTCATCTAAGTTATCTAATTTCTAGGTGTAACAGTTGTCCACAGTAGTCCTTTTTATTTCTGTGGTGTTGGTAGTAATGTTCCCCTTTTCATTTCTGATTTCAGTTGTCTCTGCCTTTTTCTTTGTCAGTCTAGCTAAAGGTTTGTCAATTTCATTGCTCTCCTCAAAGAACCAGTGTTTGGTTTTGTTAATTCTCTGTTTTTATATTCTCTGTTTCTTTATCTCTGCTCTCATTTTTTTTCTTTCTTTCTGCTTACTTTGGGTTTAGTTATTTTTTTTTCTTGATTATCCAGTTTTGAGGTGGGTTTCTGATTTGGGATTTTTCTTCCTTTTTTTAATGTAAGTAAAACTATAAATTGCCCTCTCGGCACTGCCTTTGCCTTGTCCCTTTGTTTTGGTATGTTGTATTTTCATTTTCATTTACCTCCAGATATTTCCTCATTTTTCCGTGATTTCTTCTTAAACCCATTGGTTTTTAACAGTATGTTGTTTAATTTCCACATATTTGTGAATTTTCCATTTCTCCCTCTGTTACTGGTTTCTAGCTTCATTCCATTGTGGTCAGAGCAGATAACTGTATGTGATTTTTGAATTTTCTAATTTTCTGAGACTTGTGACTTGCCATGTTGTCTCTCCTGGAGCATGCCTTTGCACAGCAGAGAAGACTGTGTTCTGCTGTTGCTGGGGACGTGCCCATCTCCCCACTTTCCCAGCTGGTGGCCCTGGCCTGGGCTTCGCCCTGGAGCATTCTTGAGGATGCTCCTTTCTCGTGTCCTGTGCTCCTCCGTCTGAAGTTGAGGTCCATGAGCACCCGACAGACTGAGCGGGCTGTTTGGTCACAGCCCTGGACCGACAGCCAGAACCCTGCACACGGCTCGGCCTGCCAAGGGCTTGTGGGATGAGGGCATAGTCTGGTTCCACTGAGAGAATGGTTCCAGTCACTCAGATTGGAAATGCGTCCACTTCGATCAGCGTGGTGCTGAGTTGAGGTCCTCATGGCACTGTGGCTTTCTTTTGATTTATGAACATGATATACTTCACCATTTATTTATGGCTTCATTAGTATATTTCAAGAAGATTTAAAATTTTTCTTCTTTTAGTTTTTTTTATTGCTATGTACTTTTTTTAAAAAAGACAGACCTAAAAATTGTTTCTTTGTAGAATTCATTTTCTAACTATTCCTGGCGAATATACAGTTGGTTCTTTCTTATAATGATTCTTTATCTGGCTACCTTGATAAAATTTTAGTAGTAACACTTTGTATGAACATCCTTTTAGTATTTATGTTAACATAATCATTCGACTTAGATTGAATTTTATTTATTGCAAACTTTCGTGCTCCTAGGCAGCAAGGTAGTATAGAACAGAAACTAACAAATATACCCATATGCATGCATGCATGAAGTATGAGACTGCATAACACCAGTTAGGAAGCCTGGAAATGGATAATGTAATCATTAGAGATGAACTGAATAGATTTGATAACCACTAGGTCAGACAGAATTGACAAGAGAATTGGTGAATTAGTAGCAAATTTTGGAGGATACATTCTGAGTGCAGTGGAAAGAATAAGAATAAAAAAATAAAAAAACAGTTAATAGACGTTCTAGGAATAGAGACTTGAGGGAGTGTTTGAGGGAAAGTATCTAAAGAAATAGTGACTGACAGTTCACCAGAATTGAATTATTATTATATGTGAAGTTGTTAGAAGTATATATTAGCATGGTAGACATACCCTTGCCTGACTTGACAACTTAAGGACAAATTAATCTGACAGCAGGTTGCCATTAACACAATAGATGCTGGAAGACTCTTGAGCTCCAATATGATGTTTGGAAGAATTCTGTTTACAGCTCATTATCATTTAATGTTGAGCATATAGTAAAGGACATATTCAGATATACAAAGAATACAAATTTACCGTCTTCAGTTGCTTGCTCAGAGAACTACTAAAGGGTATGCTCATGCATGAGCAAACATGAATTCAGATGTGATAGGTATAATGCATGCAATGTTGGCCCAACAATCTGGTTGACTGCTGACTGCAAAAAATGGCAAACAGTATATTTGTGATTTAAAGATAAGATGGTTGGAGGGTGCATGGGTAGTTCAGTGGTAGAATGCATGCTCCACTTCCCTGCGGGAGACCCAGGTTTGATTCCTGGACCATGCACCTAAAAAAAATGTGGGGAGGGTGCAGGCTCAGCGATAGAATTCTTGCCTGCCATACTGGAGACCCAGATTCAATTCCCAGAGCCTGATTATGCAAAAAAAGAAGAAGATAAGATGGTTGGACATTTCTTTGAGAATAACTAAAATAATCTTATAAATAGAGAGCAGTATTGAATAATTTGTTAGAAAGTTTTAACAAGTATGTATCTTAGGAGTGTGAGGGAAAGCACTGAAAGAGTAGAAAACCTTTAACATTAGAACCATTAGAGGAGGAAAAAGGAAGAAATTGAATCTATAGAGGTTGGGAAAGAGACAAAATGATGGGAAGGAAAGGAATGATGGAAAACTTCATCGGAAGGAACAGTAAAGTACTAAAATCTATCCGTTTCCCACAAATTCATGTGTAAATTCAGTGCTATTCTAATGAAAATTGTTACAGGGTTGTTCATGAGACTTAATAAGCTGATCCTAAAATTCATATGGAAAAAAAAGTTCCCGAAAGTCCAAGACAATTTTGGAGAAGGAAAATAAAATGATTTCTGTAGCTATAAAGCTGTAGAAATACTGTATTGTGCTTTAGTAATTACAAGCAGAAGAAAAATGGACTTAAAAAACAGTATAGGGTGTCCAGGAACAACATGCATGTAGAGAGTTAGAGCCTGGTATGATAGAGGAGAGAGGTGGCCTTGCAGTCAGTAAAGCACACACTAAATAAGACTCTCACCTAAATGGGGAAAACAGTCCCTACCTCGTTACGAAAACAAATTGCAAAGGAGTGAAAGACCTAAATGTGAAACAACCACAGAAAACAGACCAACTTGGGAGAATATGATGTGGGCGGTTTCTGTAAGACAAGGGACAGGAGGACTTAAACAGCACACACAAAGAACTAGTAAGAGAATGGCTGAGGCTCCTAAAAGGAAGAGTGCTGTGAAGGTGAAGGACACACCCCGTCCATCAGATACCGCTGGTGAGAATAAAAGGCTGAGAACAGCCTGTATACTATCCCTTTAAAGAAGCGAGGACTCCTTCCCCAAATATTCTTCATGCCTTACTTACTATATGAACATGAAGAAAAATAGTTGAGGATAAGTTCTAAGTTGTTAACATGACTTGTGAAGAGAACAAATTTTGAGGCAGGGGGAGATAAGCATAGAATAAAAAGAAGACTAATAAAGCAATTTAAAATTAGAAGTTTACATCAATGCATAAGGAGGATCATGTTTGTGTATATGTACTTATAGGCAAAAGACTTTGAATAAAAATGATATAAGCTATATACTGGAAAGTATTTTTATTGTATAAAGTATAATAAAAGATAAAAATCTTATGTAAAAATGGAGAAAGATAATGAGATATATTACAGAAAATGAGTACAGTTCCTCATGAGGACCAGATTACTTTTATCATGCACATGTTGTTTAAAAACACCTGACATCGGGCGGTGCGATGGTGGCTCAGTGGCAGAATTCTGACCTGCCATGCTGGAGACCCGGGTTCGATTCCCAGGTCCCATGCAAAAACAAGCAAACGCCTGACATCTTCATCCCCAAAGCAAGCCGATTAAATACAGAACTGTAAGAAATCCTCTACATGAGATTTTTTCCATGTGCTACTCATTATTTCTGCGTTTGATGTATTTGATAGTCACTCTTTCACTTCCTGCTGTACAGTTTCTCCATAGTTACCGTGCTGCATATTGAGGTGTCATTTCACAAGAAAGGTGACCGTTGAGGTTCATTTGGACATATTTCTAAAACCTTTTAAATTTTTTATAAAAATTGAGATATAATTAATAAGGAAATAGTAAATTAATGTAGTGCAAAACAACTTTCAAAGATCTCTAGAGCTAATTTTGTGAAACATTTATATTGTACTGTTTGACTGTAAATAGTGATAATGATGAAGATTTTTCTAAAGTAGCTGCAACCGTTTATCAGAAAAGATATATGGGATGATAAATAAAAAGGACATCCTTAGAACAGACTTACAAAGTGCTTTCAACTGACTCTGTTGTTAGTTTTAGTACGTCTATATTCAGTAAATTTTCATTATTTTTTCCTATTTCCTTGAGCATTCATTCATTTTATAAACTTTGATTAAATTTTTGGTCCCTGAAAATAGTGATACGTTCTGGGATATGAAAGTTATAACTGAGCAAGGTCAGCATATTGGTAAATTAAAATACAGTGGAAAATATTCTGTCATATGAATGTAATGAAATTTTCTGTGAAGTTTTAAAGACTAATCAGAAAAGGGCTGCGTCTTATGTAAAGGGTTAACACGGGCACCCACAGGAGCAGAGCTGGAGTATTAGTGGCAATTTGCTGCATTGCCAGGGCAGGGGGCTTTGTGGTGGGATCTGTGGCAGTCATGATGCAAGCTGCTGGCTCAGGCCTTGCTGGGTGTGGGCCAGGGATGGTCAGTTGGGGAAGGTTGACCTGGTCTAGCTTTAGATCATCATCAGTGGGTATTTTGGTCTCCAGAGAATTTCGGGTCTGGTGTGTCTCCTTGCTGTGTTAGTCAGGGTTCAGTGCAGAAACAGGAAGCACTCAGATGGTTCAGGCATGCAAGGTGTAATGCAGGGCGTTGCTGTCTGGGAGGTGCTGGGCCCTGCGAGTGGACATGTCGCTGCACCCTGGAGACCAGGTGCTGCATGTAGACCCCTGCTGCCTGCTTTTCCTCCCTGTTCACAGAGCAGCAGATCCAGCCCCTGAAGTAGTTGTAGGGATTCCCTCCCATCCCCGTGTGCTTCTATATTTACGAGATCCCTCACCATCCTCCTGTGCTTCTGCATTTGACAAGGTTCCTCTCCATCCTCATCTGTCTCCTTTGTGTGCTGAGGTCTCTCTCCATCCTCGTGTCTTCTACATGTGCTGAGGTCCCTCTCTATCCTCGTGTGTCTCCTCCATGTACCGAGGTCCCTCTCCATCCTCGTGGGTCACCTACATGTACCGAGGTCCCCTTCCATCCTCGTATGTCTCCTCCATGTACCGAGGTCCCTCTCCATCCTCATGTGTCTCCTACATGTGCCATGGTCCATCTCCATCCTCGCATGTCTCCTACATGTGACGTGGTCCTTCTTCATCCTTGAGTTTCTTGTCCGTGTGCTGAGGGCTCTCTTCTCCCTTTGAATCTCTCCTATATGTGCCGATATCCCTCTCCATCCTAGTCTCTCCCACACGTGTCCAGGGCGCTGGGGGAGGTCCAAATCAAGATGTCATCAAAGTGATGCTTCCATCCCAAAGACGGTGGCTATTGGGGTCTGGCTGTCGGCATGATTGGTCCTTGTCGCCTCTGTCATGTGATAGTGTACATGCTGCTTTCTCTGGCCTCTGACTTCTCTTCTGGATTCCCATACTTCCTTCTGGCTGTTCCTGTATCGTTTTCTCTCTCTGACCTTCCCTATGAGGCCTTCCATAGTAAGATTAAGATCCATCCCGATTGAGCTGGGCCATACTTTAGCTGAAGTAAGCTCATCAAAAGGTTGTATCTATGAGAATTCACACCCACAAGAATGGATGAAATTTAAGAGCATGTTTTCTCGTATACAGAGCTCCAAGCTACCATAATGGCTAAATGTCCAGTGCCATTTGTTTCATGGCTTCTTCCTGAAAATTGCTAGGTTTCATCATGGGTCACATTCTTAGAGTCGTTACATAACCCATAAATCTATGTTTTCTGTCACTATGGAGATATAAATACAGACGCATGCATAGTCTTAAGTGTTCTAATATGCTGTCTCTTTTAATAT